>NW_027511505.1:300000-568597 GCF_048772815.1 Callospermophilus lateralis
CTCTCCAGAATAGGCTCAGGGATTTCTGTCCAAAATATGTACCACCTCCAAGCTCTGTGACATGGCCATGTACTGGATAGCTGAAGAGAATGGCGAGCATCTCAGAAAACTCAGATTTCTGTGTGACCAGGAAAGTCTCAGTGCAGAAACCCTGCTTTGGGCCTTTTGCTTACTTATTGTTGTGTTGCGCTGAATGTCAGGAAGGTCTTTGCCTCAGGCCACCACTTTGTGAAGCCTGAAGAAAACAGTTTTCAAATGGAAATGAATGGGCCTCACCTGTGGCTCTTTGTTTAATTGCTTTGGAAAGGGATGTGTCTTTATCAGCCTCTTGGACCTGTGTGTGGCTGTGACTTAGATTCTCAGCACCTGATGGATCTTAAGAATGATCCCATGTTAGCTTCAAAAACCAAAATGGCAAAAAAATATCATTCATTGTGAATGAAGTCTCTTGCCTTCCTCTGTTAGGTTCTTGCACTCCAACAAATGAGAATAGGGATTCTTTGGATCAAATGAGTTCTTAAAGCCCTGCAGAGGTGCTTGTGTTTTCGCATGACTCTAAATCACCAAAAGAATCCATACCTAAAATCAGTAGGCCTCAAATTGGAGAAACACAGAAGTATTAACGGCAGGCTTATTTGTTCACTCCTGGTTCACAGCAACGGTGTCCAGGCTACCCTGACTTTAGGCAAATGAGTGGCAAACGAGCTGATTTTGGACACTGTCTTGGGCTGCGTCCCTCATGAAAACCTCCAGCCAGAGGTTAAGATGATTGACTATATGGAATAAGGTGAGGGCCATGTGGGAGTGTTTTGGTTTTAATGTTGGTCATTTGTGTGGCATTGGAAAAAATGACTGGGTCCACGTGGGCTTGAACTCTGGTGTGATTTCCCTTAGAGACTGGATTTTGGAACTGAACTCAGAGAAGCATTGCCATGAATTTTGTTGGGATTTTAAGAGGCCACGCATGAAAGTCGCTCTTGGAAACTGAGACCTAGGCCCCGGGTAGATTTCCACTGAGGCCTGGGAATCTCAGCAAGGATATCACATGATTTTATTCTTAAAGAAATGGCAGCCATAATTGAGAGTCAAAACACACATGGACCTCACATTGTTGACCTCAATGGGCCTGGCCTAATGTGACGTTTTGTCCATTCTTTGGGAAGCCTTGCCTGTGACAGTTCTCCAGAGATTTCATTGAATTGAGCTTCCTAACCATTTAATGTTTGCCTAATGAATTGAAACCCACAGTGCCTCCAACTTCATGCTTGAAAAATGGCTAGATAAATACCATGAAATTTTTGAAATTCCTATGAACAGGTGGCACTGGAGAAACACTGGATGTCCTGTTGCTGATCATGAGTATACCAGACAGTGCCTTGATTTACTGAGTTTCATGAAAATGGTGTAGAACAGAGATGCCAGTAATTTGGAGCCTGCTGAGTAGTGGGTCTAGAGCAGTGGTGGGGAGGCGTTTGATAAAACATCCGTGGTAGGACCATGTGCATCTACCATTGGATTCCAAATGGCTTGTAACTGACATGGTGCTGCCAGCAGACCCTTATATGTAAAGGCATCTTGTTATATGGAGAGTTTTAAGATGAAAATTAAGAATCAGGTTGATATGGACAAATGGGCAATGGGGCAATCTGTGAGAGATAGAAGCCTAGTTGGTGCATTCTCTTGCAGACCCTGACCCACCACACGTGACAGAACTCCCTCCAGCACTGTGTCCCAGTTTAGCTGCTAGTATTTCGTGAAACAAATACCAAACTCACAGTGCAGCAGCCTAAACACCACAAAAAGTGAAGGAGGACCAAATGGCTTCACAGTCCACATGGCGAGACAGGGAGACACTTAGTCCCCAGTGGCCTCAGTTTACCTATAAAGAGAGGATTCAGCACTGCTTCATCTTGTTCATTGGAAAATAAGAAACCATGTCCTCCAGGTCACATAGATGCAGACCCAGCTTTGATGGTCTCACTACAAAGGAAGCCAAATCTCATGAAAACAACATATATTTCAAGTGCGGAAGCTCAGAGGCAGTTTCTCAAAAAGTTTTTAGGCCAGCAGAGTTACATGTTTGTGGAGTGTTTACCATGTCCCTTACTTTTGGAAACTCCTAAACCACCTCCAAGGTTGTGAACTCCTGAGCATTTTCCATTCCAGATATGTATTCACTGATTGTGTAACTCTTCTCCTCTAATTGTGTCTTACTTGGGGTGAAGGTAATGTCAAGGCATTGTTTTGGATGAGAGCGGGAGGATATTTGTGCAGCATATATTTACATACACATTGGATTCATTTTCCAATTTTTCATTCGAAGTACTGAATCCCTGACACTAACCCATACCTAGTAGACTCAGACTATTCATCCTAATATAATGGGGAAAATTAACCCAACACAATAGAAATACAAGCACTTCAGAGGAGACATGTTCTATAGTTGGACTTGACATTTGCATTATATAAGGTAGGAGTTATACATCTAGTCAAATTTTAATTGAAATATTCTCCATGTGTTTTTCAACTTAACAAATATGTGAATACTTGTTTCCAATTTCTGTAGCCTATTCACACATGTATATTTATATGCATATATAGAATCCTACCAGGTATCACACGTACATTTTTGTAAGGTGGATGTCTTGGCAGATACAAATTGTGAGAAGTGTTCACTCCTCCTAAATGCTGTTGGAAATGAAAATTCAACCTATAAGAGAGCGTCCTAAAAGAACAACATTATACATAAACTCATGTTCAGAAACATAAATATTTTTTCATCTGTGGATGATATATATTTACTGATGAATTTCGATTGGCATTTATATTGGTACTTTTTAATGTCTGTGAGTGTTGTGTGTGTGTGTGTGTGTGTGTGTGTGTGTGTGTGTGTGTATAGATATAGATATAGATATACTCTCCAAAGTTTTCCAAATATGAAATATATGTGTCTAGTATACACTCTCTAAATTCATTCATGTTCATGTATGTTGATTTATCATCAACTTTTCACAAGATTATAATCAGAAATATTCATCCATCTGAAATACATATTTGTTTCCTAGTAGTGACTACTAACTTCAGTGAAGGGTGCATACAAATCCTAATTATTCTACAGTATCTGACCCAGTCTAACATCAATGCAAGTAGACTCCTATGGGACATGATATGTAATTTGTCATTCATTTGTATTCGACACTGGTACATTATTGTTTCTTCAGTTTTTGCACATCATAGGATATACATTTCATCCACAAGTTCACAAATTAATAGGCATTTGTTTCAACATTAATCACTTCTTGCTTCAGAAGACATGTATTGTCAGGGTTTCTTGACTGGTCTTTTCATGAGACTTCTTTCCAAACACATTATTTTGAATTTCCATAATCATTTTGAAGCAAAACTCACACACTCTTCATGATAAACCAAAACACTAATATTTCCATTACATATATAACTGGTTGGAATGAATGATTGTATATCAATATACAATTTCCTTTTATTTTTCAGATATCAGTTCAATTCATTATTTAAAGTTCAAAAAAGTTATATTATTTATTCACAGTATGTCTATTCGTGGTTTTTCTCTATGTTCATAGAAACAGGGTACACCAATTTGTACCCCCGATTCTAATTTTACATCTTCAATATATTGCTCCCAGAAATGGTGAAAGAAATACTCATGTCACCTCATTATCACAGTAATATTCTGGACAAAAAATGGAAAGGTCACACTTATGATTGTACCAAAGCCTAAATGGAAAGTGAACATGGATTTCTAAAAACATCCATGTCCAGGTTGCCTAATGCTGTCAATTGTCACTCCCATTGGTGACTACATATTTGTTTTTTCCTAATTTATATATTGAAACTCAACCCTGTTGAAAATGTCTAATTCTATCCCTCACTTTATACTTTGCCTGATTTCGTAATGTTTCCATTGATATCTGCTTTTCTACATATTTTCCCCAGTTCAACATAGTGTCTGACTCTTCATATGTGCTGACATTTACATTCACTCTATAACCAAAAGTCTATTGCTAAAGAACTTTGGTCCAAATCCTATACTCACTCTTCTTCCTAAACCTACCGACTATCTTCCTAATCCTACTGAATATCCCTTTTTGAATGGATGTTCTCTTCTAAATTCAATCATCCAATGTACAAGGTCCTATGCCATTGTATATCAAATTATCTGAGACATCTTTGCAGAACATAATTCAAAGCTAAGTATCCCAATCAAGGGCAAAACCCTTCTGGGCTTCAAAGCATACCTAGATTTCTTTTTTCATACTTATATTTCACCTCTATATTCTTGTAAATATTGCAGGTTCCCAACCCCATTATTCATCGCACAGAATCATTCGTCACCAAATCAAACCTGTTTTTAACCCCAAGTATACACTGTTCCCTCAATCATTTTACAGAAGAGCAGGACAAAGGGGTTCTTACAATACAGGAAAGTTGGGGATCTTCCACCAGATGAGAACCTCAAATGTCCATGCACAAATGATACCTGGAGAAGTTGTAGGCAGGTATGAAGCACCTGAGAGAGCAAAAGTCATCTTCCATGGCAAACAACCTGGTCAGGATGAAGGGATGTGTCTGAATCTGCCTCTCTCTTCTTATTGTAGAGAAGGTGGACCAATCCAGGCCTGAGTGGAGAGCTGTTCCCGGGTGCCAATGGTTGATATACATTCTACCTTATGAAAGTGTCACTGGAAGTAGGGGAAACCTCCATCTTATGTAACCCTTGGAAGCAACTGTTAGGACAAAGTGGTTGCCAAGGCAGTGACCTCATTCAGTTCCAAAGAATGTGACATACCTCATTTCCTTGGTGATGGAAATCTCTGAACTTGGTATCCAAGAAGCCAGGCACCCAGAGGCAGTCCCAGTCCCAGGCCCAGTGGGCTCACTTGTTTGGATTTACCAAGGACAGAGTCAGTTTTCTTGGTACCTAATGATGTGAGGATGGCCAAATGCCAGGAGAGCTCTGAAGATGGACCTTTCCTGAGAAAACAGGTAGTGGCTAACCACTTTTTCCTGACATCTTCACAGAGTTGGTCAAGGAAACAAGATCTGAGAGAAGACAGGCGATTTCGGGGAACATAGTATGGCCCACCAGTCAGAGGACACTCCGGATAGTCACAGACCTACTTGGGGGAAGGAGGTGCCTTTGTGGGAGTGGGTGTGGGTTTGTTGTTTTGTCTCATGTTCTGAGAATAGATCGAAAAGGCGGTTTGTTTGGTTTGGAGCAGACAGTTTCTAGTAAGTCATTTGACAAGGCGAGTGTTTCTGTTTATGTGTATCCCACTGTGTCCGTTGTTGTAGACATTAGAAAAGAGAATGCATTAATGGATGTGTCCTGTCTAGTATAAATCTTCCCATAATTCATCCTGCCCAACATATGAATGGACTGCAGCTTGTTTTATCGATGTGCAACACCTGCTATCTTTCTAAGTTGTTGTTTTCTTCCTGAATTCTGGCCACTCTCCAGAATGGGCTCAGGGATTTGTGTCCAAAATATGTACCACCTCCAAGCTCTGTGACATGGCCATGTAAAGGATAGTTGAAGAGAATGGCGAGCATCTCAGAAAACTCAGATATCAGTGTGACCCGGAAAGTCTCAGTGCAGAAACCCTGCTTTGGGCCTTTTGCTTACTTATTGTTGTGTTGCACTGAATGTCAGGAAGGTCTTTGCCTCAGGCCACCCCTTTGTGAAGCCTGAAGAAAACAGTTTTCAAATGGAAATGAATGGGCCTCACCTGTGGTTCTTTGCTTAATTGCTTTGGAAAGGGATGTGTCTTTATCAGCCTCTTGGTCCTGTGTGTGGCTGTGACTTAGATTCTCAGCACCTGATGGATCTTAAGAATGATCCCATGTGAGCTTCCAAAACCAAAATGGCAAAAAATATCATTCATTGTGGATGAAGACTCTTGCCTTCCTCTGTTAGGTTCCTGCACTCCAACAAATGAGAATAGGGATTCTGTGAGTCAAATGAGTTCTTCAAAGCCCTGCAGAGGTGCTTGTGTTTTCGCATGACTCTAAATCACCTAAAGAATCGATACCTAAAATCAGTAGCCCTCAAATTGGAGAAACATAGAAGTATTAACGACAGGCTGATTTGTTCACTCCTGGTTCACAGCAACGGTGTCCAGGCTACCCTGACTTTAGGCAAATGAGGGGCAAACGAGCTGATTTTGGACACTGTCTTGGGCTGCGCCCCTCATGGAAACCTCCAGCCAGATGTTAAGATGATTGACTATATGGAATAAGATGAGGGCTATGTGGGAGTGTTTTGGTTTTAATGTTGCTCATTTGTGTGACATTGGAATAAATGACTGTGTCCACGTGGGCTTGAACTCTGTTGTGATTCCCCTTAGAGACTGGGTTTTGGAACTGAACTCAGAGAAGCATTGCCATGAATTTTGTTGGGATTTTAAGAGGCCATGCATGAAAGTCGCTTTTGGAAACTGAGACCTAGGCCCCGGGTGGATTTCCACAGAGGCCTGGGAATCTCAGCAAGGATATCACATGATTTTATCCTTAAAGAAATGGCAGCCATAGTTGAGAGTCAAAACACACATGGACCTCACATTATAGACCTCAATTGGCCACGCCTAATGTGACCTTTTGTCCACTCTTTGGGAAGCCTTGCCTGTGAGAGTTCTCCAGAGATTTTATTGAAATGAGCTTCCTCACCATTTAATCATTGCTGAATGAATTGAAACCCACAGTGCCTCCAACTTCATGCTTGAAAAATGGCTAGATAAATACCATGAAATTTTTGAAATACCTATGACCAGGTGGCACTGGAGAAACATTGGATGTCCTTTTGCTGATCATGATTATACCAGACAGTGCCTTGATTTACTGAGTTTCATGAAAATGGTGTAGAACAGAGATGCCAGTAGTTTGTAGCCTGCTGAGTAGTGGGTCTAGAGCAGTGGTGGGGAGGTGTTTGATAAAACATTCGTGGAAGGGCCTTGTGGATCTACCATTGGATTCCAAATGGCTTGTAACTGACATGGTGCAGCCAGCAGACCCTTATATGTAAAGGCATCTTGTTATATGGAGAGTTTTCAGAGGAAAATTAAGAATCAGGTTGATATGGAAAAGGGGGCAATGGGGAAAGCTGTGAGAGATAGAAGCCTAGTTGGTGCATTCTCTTGCAGACCCTGACCCACCACACGTGACAGAACTCCCTCCAGCACTGTGTCCCAGTTTAGCTCCTAGTATTTCATGAAACAAATACCAAACTCACAGTGCAGCAGCAAAAACTCCACAAAAAATGGAGGAGGACCAAATGGCTTCACAGTCCACACGGGGAGACACTTAGTCCCCAGTGGCCTAAGTTTACCTACAAAGAGAGGATTCAGCACTGCTTCATCTTGTTCATTGGAAAATAAGAAACCATGTCCTCCAGGTCACATAGATGTAGACCCAGCTTTGATGGTCTCACTACAAAGGAAGCCAAATCTCCTGAAAACAACATATATTTCAAGTGTGGAAGCTCAGAGGCAGTTTCTCAAAAAGTTTTTAGGCCAGCAGAGCTCCATGTTTGTGGAGTGTTTACCCTGTCCCTTACTTTTTGAAACTCCTCTACCACCTCCAGAATTTGAACTCCTTAGCATTTTCCATTCCAGATATGTATTCACTGATTTTGTAACTCTTCTCCTCTAGTTGTGTCTTACTTGTGGTGAAGGTAATGTCAAGGCATTGTTCTGATGAGAGCGGGAGGATATTTGTGCAGCGTATATTTACATACACATTGGATTCATTTTCCAATTTTTCATTCGAAGTACTGAATCCCTGACACTAACCCATACCTAGTAGACTCAGACTATTCATCCTAATATAATCGGGAAAATTAACCCAACACAATAGAAATACAAGCACTTCAGAGGAGACATGTTGTATAGTTGGACTTGACATTTGCCTTATATAAGGTTGGAGTTATAAATCTAGTCAAATTTTATTTGAAATATTGTCCATGTGTTTTTAAACTTAACAAATATGTGAATTCTTGTTTCCCTTTTCTGTAGCCTATTCACACATGTATATTTATATGCATATATAAAATCCTACCAGGTATCACACGTACATTTTTGTGAGGTGGCTGTCTTGGCAGATACAAATTGTGAGAAGAGTTCACTCCTCCTAAATGCTTTTGGAAATGAAAATTCAACCTACAGGAGAGCGTCCTATTAGAAAAACATTATATATAAACTCATGTTCAGTAAAATAAATATTTTTTGCATTTGTGGATGATATATATTTACTGATGAATTTCGATTGGCATTTATATTGGTACTTTTTAATGTCTGTGAGTGTTGTGTGTGTGTGTGTGTGTGTGTGTGTGTGTGTATATATATATATAGATATAGATATAGATATATAGATATAAATATAGATATACTCTCCAAATTTTTCAAAATATGAAATATATGTGTCTTATTTTGCACTTCCTAAATTTTTCATATTCATGAATGTGGATTTATAATTATCTTTTCACAAGATTATTCTCAGAAACATTCATATACCCTACGAGACTCTTACCACTAATACTAATATAATGGAGAAAAACAGCCCAAACAGAAGAGATACAAGCATTTCAGAAGAGACATGGTGTATAGTTGGACTTGCCTTTTGCATAATATAAGTAGGAGTTATAAATCTATTCAATTTATTGAAATAATTTTCCATGTGTTATTTTTTTTGACACAACACAAAATTTAATCTTTGAAAAATAAATAAAATTGACACTTCCTTAACCAAGCTAATGAAGAAAAAAAACCTCAAATTACTAAAATTAAGGATCATAAAGGAACTTTTACAGAGTACACAACTAAAATACAGAGAATAATTGAAAACTAATTTGAAAATTTATAGTCTAATAAATTAAAATACCATGATGACATCAATAAAATTTTAGAGATATACCCAAACTTAATTAGTAGGACGTGAACAATTTAAACAAATCAATTTCAAGCAATGAAATAGAAGTTGCTGTCAACAGCCTACCAATCAAGCAAAGCCCAGGAACAGACAGATTCTCAGCCATGTTCTACAAGACCTTCAAAGAAGCATTCATCACAATACTCCTGAAATTATTCCATAAAATAGAAAAGGATGGAACTCCTCCAAACTCATTCCATGAGGCTATTATCACTCTCATACCAAAATCAGACAAAGACACATCAAGGAAAGAAATCTTCAGAGCAATATTCCTGACAAAGATATATACAAAAATTCTCAATAAAATTCTTTTTTTTAAGCCAAAGTTAATCAAAAGGGATAAAGAGGGACACTACACACTATTCCATGTGTTTTTAAAGTTAAGAAATATATGAATTCCTGTCTCCCTTTCTCTGTAGCCTATTAAGCACATGTATTTTTATATGCACAAATAGAATCCTACCTGGTTTCACACGTACATTCTTGTAAGGTGGCTGACTTGGCAGATACTATTTGTGAGAAGAGATCACTCCTCCTAAACGCTGTTGGTACAGAAAATTCAACCCATGGGTGAGCTTCCTAGATGAACAACATTATACATACATCCATGTTCAGTAAAATGAATATTTTGGGATATGCGGATGAGTTATTTTTCATGATGAATTTCGATTGACATATATATTGTGACATTATAATGTGTGTGTGTTTGTCTCTCTCTCTCTCTCTCTCTCTCTCTCTCTCTCTCTCTATATATATATATATATATATATATATATATGTATATAGTCTCCAGATTTTCCAAAATATGAAATATATGTCTTCTTATACACCACCTGAATTCATTCATATTCATATATGTGGATTTATAATCAACTTTTAACAAGTTTATTCTCAGAAATATACATCCACTGAAATACATATTTGTTTCCTAGTACTGAAAACTAAATTCAGGGAAGGGTTCTTACAAATCCTAATATTTCTAGACTAACTGACCAAGTTTAACATCAATGCAAATACATTCCTATTGGATATGATGTGTTTTTTAAAGTTCATTTTTATTCAAACTTGGTACGTTATTATTTATTCAGTTTATGGACATCGTATAATATATCCTTTCATTCACAAGTTCACAAATTTATAAATATTTGGTTTACTTTCAATCACTTCCTCCTTCGGAACACATATATTCCTCTATGTTTCTTGACTGGTCTTTTCACTAGACTTCTTTGTAAACACATTATTTTCGATTCCATTATCATTTTTGAAGCAAAACTCACACACTATTCATGATAAACGGTAACCCTAATAATACCATTAGATATATAACTTGTTGGAATGAATGTACATATATCAATATATGATTTCGTCTATATTTTCAGATATTAAAACAATCCATTATGTAAATTTGGAACCAGTCACATAATTTTTTCACAGTATGGTCTATTAATGCATCATCTCTATATTCATCAACACAGGGTAAACCTCTTAGTATCCCCAGTACTAATTTATATGTTTTCAAAATATTGCTCCCAGAAAAGGTGGAAGAAATACTCATGTCACCTGATCTACATATACATATTATCACAGTAATATTCTGGACACAAAATGCAAAGGTCACCATTATGATTGCAATAAAGCCTCAATGGAATGTGAACATGGATTACTAAAAACATCCATGTCCAGTTTGCCTAATGCTCTCAAATGTCAATCCAATTGGTGACTACATTTTTGTTTCTTTTTAAGATTATGTATTCAACCTCAACCCTGTTGAAAATGTCAAATCTTATCACTCACGTTATACTTTGCCTGATTTCCTAATGTCTCTATTGATGTCTGCCTTCCTACATATTTTTCCCAGTTCATCATTGTGCCCAACTTTTCACATATGGTGCCATTAATATTCACTCTCTAACCGAAACCTATTGCTAAAGAACTTTTGGTCCAAATCCTAGACTCACTCTTCCTCCTAAACCTACTGACTATCTTTCTAATCCTACACACTATCCCTTTTTCACTGGATGTTCTCTTCTACATTCAATCATCTGAGGTACAGGGTCTTATGCCATTGTATATCGATTTGCATCGACCTCGGTGCAAAACATTACTCAAGCTAAGGATCGCAATCAAGAGCCCAAATCCTTCTGGGCTTCAAATATTACCTAGATTTCTGTTTTCATACTTATATTTTACCTCTATATTCTTATAAATATTGCTGGTTCCCAATACCATTATTCATCCAGCAGAATGATTCCTAAGCCAAATGGAACATGCTATTAACCCTAACCATACAATGTTCCCTCAATCTCACTTTACAGAAGAGCAGGGATAAAGTTGATATTACAATACAGGAAGTTAGGAGATCTTCCACCTGCTGAGTACCTCAAAATCCATGCAGAAATAATCCCTGGACAAGATGTAGGCAGCTATGAAAGACCTGAGAGAACAAAAGTCATCTTCCATGGCAAACAACATGGTCAGGATGAAAGGATGTGTCTGAGTCAGCCTCTCTATTCTTAATGCAGGGAAGATGGACCAAAGCAGGCCTGTGTGGAGAGCTGTTCCCAGGTGACTATGGTTTCTATACCATTCTAATATGTGAAAGTATCACAGGAAGTAGGGCAGCCTCCATGTCAGGAGACACTAGGATGCAACTGTTAGGACAAAGTAGTGGCCAAGACAGGGACCTCATTTATTTCCTGAAGGTAGTGACCTCACCTCATTTCCTTGGCAATGGAACTCTCTGAATTTTGTGATCCAGGAAGCCAGGCACCAGAGCCAGTCAAAGTCCCAGTTGCAGTGGGCTCACTTGTTTGGATTTACTAAGGACAGAGTCAGTCTTTCTTGGTACCTACTGATGTAAGGGTTGCCAAATACTAAGAAAGCTCTGAAGAGGGGTCTTTCCTGAGAGGACAGGAATTGGCTCACCACTGCCTCCTGACAACTTCACAGAGTTGACCAAGGAGACCAGATCTGAGACAGAAAGGCCATTTGTGGGGAACATCGTATGGCCTACCAGTCAGAGGACACTCCAGATAGTGACAAACCTACTTGGGGGAAGGAGTTGCATTTGTGGGTGTTGGTTTGTGTTTGTGGTTTTTTTCCATGTTCTGAGAATAGGTAAAAAAGGAGGTTTGTTTGGATTGGAGTGGACTGTTTCCAGTAAGTCATTTGACAAGGAGACTGTTTCTATGTCTGTGTATCCCACTGTGTTTTTCTTTGTGGATATTAGAAAAAAATAGATCATTGGGTGTGTCCTGTCTAGTAGAAAGCTTCCCAGCATGCATCCTTTCCAATTAATGAATGGACTGAGGCTTGCCTTATCCATGGGCAACACCTGCTATCTACCTAATTTTCCATTTTTTCATGAATTCTGGCCACTCTCAAGATTAGTATCATGTATTTTTGTACAAGATATGTACCACCTCCAAGCTCTGTGACATGGCCATGTACTGGATAGCTGAAGGGAATGGCGAGCAACTCAGAAAATTCACATATTAGAGTAACAAGGAAAGTCTCCGTGGAGAAACCCTGCTTGGGGCCTTTTGATTACCTATTGTTCTGTTGCTCTGAATGTCAGAAAGGTCTTTGCCTCAGGCCACCCCTTTGTGAAGCCTGAAGAAAACAGTTTTCAAATGGAAATGAATGGGCATCACCTGTGGCTCTTTGCTTCATTGCTTTGGAAATGGATGTGTCTGAGTCAGCCTCTTGGCCCTGTGTGAGCCTGTGGTTTAGATTTTCAGCACCTGATGAATCTAAAGAAAGATCCCATGTGGGCATCCAATACCTAAATGGAAAAAAGATCAGTCATTGTGGATGAAGCCTCTCGCCTTCCTCTGTAAGATTCCTGACCTCCATCAAGTGAGAATAGGGATCATTTGTGTCAAATAAGTTCTTCAAAGGGCTCCAGAGGGGAGACAATAGGTGCTTGGGTTTTCTTATAACTCCAATTCACACTAAAAATCTATACCCCACAGTCAGTAGGCCTCAAATTTGAGAAGTGGAGTAGTATTAACGGCAGGCCTATTTGATCACTTCTGGTTCACACTAAGTTGTCCAGGCCACCCTGACTTTAGGCAAATGAGGGACAAGGGAGATTATTTTTGACACTGTCTTGGGCTGTGCCCCTCATGGAAACCTCCAGCTAGAGGTTATGATTAGTGTCTATATAAAAAGATGAAGAGGGCCATGTGAGAGTGTTTTGGTTTTAATTGTCATCATTTGTGTGGCAATTTGAAGAGATGCCTGGGTCCACCTGGGCTTGAACTCTGTTGTGATTCCCCTTAGAGACTGAGTTGTGTAACTGACCTCAGAGAAGTATTGCCATGAATTGTGTTGGGATTTCAGGAGGCCACACATGAGATTCACCATTGGAATCTGAGATCTTGGCCCAGGGTGACTTTACACAGAGCACTGGGAATCTAAGCCAGGATATCACAAGATTTTATTCTGAAAGATTCCAGCCATAGTTAAAACACCAACAGGGAATCTTTAGATCACTTATAAGCAAATTAAAAAACAAAATTTTTTAACAAGAGTAAAAATACTTAGTTAATGTAATGCTACCCTGAATTTTTTGGGTGAGTTATACTTTATATTCCCTGTTTGAGATCCTAGTAAACTTGAGAGAAAAAAAAAAAAGAAAAAAACAAAACTTTTGAACATAACTTTAAATGAAATAAAATCTGACCTACTGCTTTCATAGTCATTCTCACATGTAGTAAGATGGGACACAGAGCCTTATCTCAGGTAAGACAGGGCTCTTTATAAATCTTAAGTGTTTTAGTTCTAAAGCTGATCTTCGTTTTTTAATATCCTTTTACAAAGTTTACATAAATTGTTTGAGGTCACATGAACATTAGCTAACACCATATAATATCACTTTTGAAACATGAATTAAAGAATGGCTGAATGTTTTTAACATTCAAATAGATTAGGCTCTCATTAATTTAAAAATACATTTAAATTGTTGCACAATGTAAAGTGTAACATAAAACTTTACATATCTTATTGATAACAGGTAAATAAATCCCCAATATATATTTTATTTACCATACAACTTCAGAACACCAGCTTGATATAATGCTCTTTTAAAGTTTCTACCTTATCGAGTTGTATAACTGGAAGATATGAGCACATTAATAGCATCACAGTTACATTGATGTTTCTACATTATCCAAGTTTATCTTTTAAAGAAATGGCAGTACAGTGCTCTAAAATAACAGTTCTGTTTTAAACAGTTGTTTAATTTTTATGGTTGCTTGCTCTGGAAAAAATAAAACTTAATAAACACAATGTTATGAGTAATCTTATGTTTTAAGAAATTTTTGTCTCTTTAACACATGACTAATTTTTACAATCTTACACAGACTTTAGTAGAAAGTCTGTATAAGATTGTAAACATTTTATACAGATTTTGTACTAAAAATTGATAGACCTTAGTATATCAATCAGATATCAAACAAAAACACTCATGAATGAGTAAATCCAAATCAAATTTACTTTACTTTTTAATCAAAATATTAGACAAATGTATTGAACAGTGTAAACCATTTTTTGGTTGAAGGAAAAGTCCTAGAACAAAGTCATATAGACCTTTGGTAGACAATAATATTTTATTAGATTTTTGAACACCTAGAAAAACTTATAGGCATAAATTTGAAGACATTTATATTTATCTGTTTATCCAATCTAAATTGAAACATTTAAACCATGTGAATTAAAGATCTGTGGTCCACTTTTTAAAATTTGTTTTTATGAGCGCTTTTTTATATGAGTGCTCCTTATATATGTTAATTTGTGTATCATTTGAATGATATACGGACATATGTGTATATATATATATATATATATATATATATATATATATATATATATATATATAGACATACAACACATAACAAAAGTGTGCACACCTAATAATAGTGAAGGCCTTGTAGCTTTTCACAGGTGAAATCACCATTGCAATGTTTTTAAAACTCCACAGTTGGTCAAAGATAAAACTGATCAGAAAAACATTAACCTAGGTCTGTAGGATCAAAATCATGAACTCAAAAAAAAAAAAGAATCTAAGAAAAAATTATGAGAAAAAATGACTGGCCGGTAATTAGTAAATACCATACAATTTACGATTTTTTTCCCTTAGGCCTCAGATCAGTCTCCTACTGAGCTTACAGGAGACTTTCATTTGCATTTCAACAGAAGTCCTGGCTGAGGTCTGGAAGGAGCAGGAAAAAACTGCTATTCTGAGCAGACACCTCAGGCCTAAGGCATTTTAACCATAATTTTCTGGTTAGGATGTTGAAAATTATGCTACAAGTTTAAGATACAATTCACAAAATTTTATATCTTTACATCTTGTTTTGTCAACAGATATCATACTATGATTTACTATCCTTGTCCAAATTAATGCACTGGTAAACACAGTGACATTTTCCCAGGCTACCCAATTCAAAATTGGAGAAAAAAAGACTGCATGATTGGGAAGTTACTTGCCAACTTGGAAGTAGAGTTCTTTAGTTTTCCATCCTAAGTATTTAAGTTCTCTGGCATGAATTATCTGAAATCAAAAACTAAACAATTACCTAAACCCGACTTTTAACTGCAATATTGTGCAATGCTTCAAAAAACGCATTCAGATACCAGATTTTTACAATAAAACATCATCATTTAGACACACATTCAGCTAAGATCATTCTCAAGAAACAATTTATAATATAAACACATTATTGCACATGTCTTAAAGGGCCAAAAACAAAGGCACAAGACAGACAGAAAGGAACTCCAGAATATGGCTGACAGACAGAAGCCTTTAAAACAGAGCAGATAAGAGAAAAATCTCCTGCACCAGTGGCACCACAGATGTCCCCACAAGGGGACCAGATGTTTTCACAGAGAAGCTACCTGAAATGTAAAATCAAGGGTCTCCATGGTGACTTTACTGCATTTAGTGTCCCCTTTTTATTTTTCTCTTTTAAAAGAAGACAGAGGTGTCATAATGCTTACAGTGCAGGGAAGGAAGGAGGGAATTCCCTGAAGCAACAGGGCTTTGGCAGTTGCTGGGGTCCCTCAGTCCCTCCTTTTACTTACAGGATTAGCTCTTCTTTTTCGGGTCCACTCCAAGCATGCTCCATCTCCTAACATTTCAGTCGTCAGCTCTCAAAAAGTTCTGGGACGGGGCCGGGTATCAAAATTTGTAACTTAAAGTTCGGTTTCTGACCCTGAAGCAAATTAATGCTAATTTAATAATGAGGACAGGGTTTTGAGAAAAAGAAAATGGAGGTTTATTGCTTTGCTAACAAAGGAAAAAAAAGGGGACTCTGCCAAAAGGTTGTGACTCTCATGATCTGGAGGGACAAGGGATTTTAAAGAGTTTCACTTGTTAACCTGGGATATACTCAGTTCTTCGTTCCCCAGCAGGCATTGCCCTGTGCAGTGGGTGTGCTCCAGGGAGCCAGCTAGGGGCTTCTTTCTTCCTGCTTAACAAAGGTGGGTAAAGTTCATCACAGTTCCTTAAAACACAGTCGAAAGGGTGTCAGGCTTACTTGATTTGTTACCCTTTTTCACGTCCAATATCCTTAAAATTTTACCACAGAAATCAAACAAAAAAACCCCACCTTTCCTACAGCCCAGCTATATAGCCCAGAAAGTTACACAAACGGGTGGTTACAGATAACAAAACTTTGAAAGCATCACACTAATGGTAGTTTACATATTTTTTTTTTGCTGGCCCCAATATCAGAAATAATGAGGACCATTAGAGCCTCAGAGAGGGTTGTTGTCTGGCCAGGGAAGGCCAATATTTATGAGGTGTCACTAAAGTTTCAGAAAGTACTGTTATCTGATCAGAGAGCCAGGTGTGGATGAGTTCAAGGCACGGGCAGGCGTTCCAAGCAGGTTCAGAATTTGCAGTAATTTAGAGTAAAGCCAAAATTATCTTTTCACGGCTTTGTGGCAAGATGGTTCCCAATTTTAATGAAAAATCAGGTTGGGTCTATCAAGCCTCTCCCTTACTTTTGGAAACTCCTCTGCAAACTCCAATGTTGTGAACTCCAGAGCATTTTAATTCCAGATATGTATTCACAGAATTTCTAACTCTTCTATTCCAATTGTGTCTTTCTTGGGGCGAAGGTAATATCAAGTCATTGTTCTGGATGAGAGTGGAAATATTTTTGTGTAGCACATATTTGCATACACATTTAGGAGATCACTCCTCCTAAACACTGTTGGAACAGAAAATTCAAACTATGGGGGAGCTTCTTAGTTGAACAACATTATTCATGAATCCAAGTTAATTAAACAAATAGTTTTGGATCAGTGGATGATATATATTTCAAGATGAATTTCAATTGGCATATACTATGCTACATTTTAATGTCTGTGTGTGTTTTTTGTTTATAATGTTTTGCGATTTATATGGATTTAAAATCAAGTTTCCACAAGATTATTCTCAGAAATATTCATCCACCTGAAATACATATTTGTTTCCTAGTACTGAAAACTAACTTCAGTAAATGGTGCATAAAAATCCTAATATTTCTACAGTAACTGACCCAGATTAATATCAATGCAAGTAGATTCCTAGGGGACATGATGTGTATTTTGATGTTCATTTTTATTCAACACTGCTACATTACTATTTCTGCAGCTTATGCACATCATACTGTATATATTTCATTCAAAAGTTCGCAAATTTATATGCATGTGTTTCACGTTCAATCACTTCCTGCTTCAGAACACATGAATTCCTCCAGGTTTCTTGACTATTCTTTTCATGATACTTCTTTCCAAACACATTATTTTTGATTTCCATAATCACGTTTGAAGCAAAACTCACACACTTTTCAGGATAAAATATAACCCTAATATTACCATTAGATGTATAAGTGGTTGGAATGAATGATTGCATATCAATATGAGATTTCTTTTATATTTTCAGATATCAATTCAATCCATTATTTAAAGTGGAACCAGTTATATTATTTATACACAGTATGGTCTATTCATGCATAATCTGCATATTCATAGACACAGGGTACACCTATTTGTACCCCAAATACTAAATTATACGTCTACAAAACATTGCTCCAGAAACGGTGGAAGAAAAATTCATGTCACCTGATCTACACATACATTTTATCACAATAATATTCTGGACACAAAATGCAATGGTCACACTTATGATTTTAAAAAAGCCTAAATGGAAAGTGAACATGGATTACAAAAAAACATCCAAGTCCTGGTTACCTAATGCTCTCGAATTCAATCCTATTTGTGACAACATATTTGTTTCTTCCTAAGATTATATATTAAAACTCAACCCTGTTGAAAATGTCTAAACCAATTACACACTTTATACTTTTGTTGATTGCCTAATGTCTCTATTTATGTCTGCTTTCCTACATATTTTCCCCTGTTCATCATTGTGACTGACTCTTCACATGTGCTGACATTTACATTCACTCTCTACCCGAAACCCTATTTGTAAAGAACTTTTGGTCCAAATCCTATACTCACTCTTCTTTATAAACCTGCTGACTACCTTGGTAATCCTACGGACTATTCCTTTATGACTAGATGTTCTGTTTGTTATTCAATCATCCGAGGTACAAGATCCAATTTCATTGTATATTGACTTATCTGAGACATCTGTGCAGAATATAATTCAAAGCTAAGTATCCCACTCAAGGGCCCAATGCCCTACTTGGCTTCAAATCTTCCCTAGATTTCTGTTATATTTTACCTATATATTCTTGTAAATATCACAGGTTTCCAATACCATTTTTCATCCATCAGAATGATTTCTAACCAAAATTGAACATATTATTAACCCTAACCATACACTGTTCCCTCAATCTAACTTTAGAGCAGTGCAGGGACAGAGTTGGTCTTACAAAAGAGGAATGTTGGGGATCTTCCACCTGCTGAGAATATCAAAGATCCATGCAGAAATGATCCCCGAAGAAGATGTAGACTGCTATGAAGGACCTGAGAGAGCAAAAGTTAGCTTCCATGGCAAACAACCTGGTCACTATGAAGGGATGTGTCTGAATAAGCCTCTCTCTTTTTAATATAGAGCAAATGGACCAAACCAGGCCTGTGTGGAGATCTTTTCCCCGGTACCAATGGTTGATATACCATTCTAACTTGTGAAAGTGTCACAGGAAGTAGGGGCAGCCTCCATCTCATGGGACCCTTGGAAGCAACTGTTAGGACAAAGTGGTTGCCAAGGCTGTGAGCTCATTCACTTCATGAAGGAAGTGACCTACCTCACTTTCTTGGTGATGGAACTCTCTGAACTTGGGATCCCTGAAAACAGGCAGCCAGAGTCAGGCCCAATAACAGTCACAGAAGTCTCACTTTTTGGATTTACCAAGGAGAGAGTCAATCTTTCTTGGTATCTACAGTTGTGAGGATGGCCAAATGCCAGGAAAGATCTGAATTGGGGTCTTTCCTGAGAAAGCAGGTATTGGCTCACCGGTGGCTCCTGACAACTTCACAGAGTGGGCCAAGGAGTCCAGATTTGAGAATAGAGAAGCCATTTCGGGGGAACATAGTATGGCCCACAAGGCAGAGGACACTCTTGATAGTCACAGACCCTCTTGGGGGAAAAAGGTGCCTTTGTGGGAATGAGTGTGTGTATGTGGTTTTGTCTCATGCTCTGAGAATAGGTAGGAAAGGCGGTTTCTTTGGTTTAGAATGGACTGTTTCTAGTAAGTCATTTGACAAAGCAAGTGTTTCTATGTCTGTGTATCCAACTGTGTCCATGGTTGTAGACATTACAAAAGAAAATGCATCAAAGGATGTGTCCTGTCTAGGAGAAAGGTTCCCCACATTCATCCTGCCCAATTTATGAAAGGACGGAGGCTTGCCTTATTGATGGGCAAGACCTGCTGTCTTCCTAAGTTTCTGTTTTCTTCTTGAATTCTGGCCACTCTCCAGAATAGACTCATGGTTTTGTGACCAAGATATGTAGCACCTCAAAGCTCTGTGACATGGCCGTGTACTGGATAGCTGAAGGGAATGGCGAGAATCTCAGGAAACTCAGATATCTGTGTGATCATGAAAGTCTCAGTGGAGAATCCCTGCTTTGGGCCTTTGCTTACCTATTGTTCTGTAGCACTGAATGTCAGGAAGGTCTTTGCCTAAGGCACCACTTTGTGAAACCTGAATAAAACAGTTTTCTAATGGAAATGAATGAGCATCACCTGTCTCTCTTTGAGTAATTGCTTTTGAAAGGGATGTGTCTGAGCCAGTCTGTTGGCTGTGTGTGAGGCTGTGGCTTGCATTCTCAGCACCTGATGGATCTAAAGAAAGATGCCATGTGTGCATCCAAAACCAAAATCGCCAAAAGAGCAGTCATTGTGGATAAAATCTCTTGCCTTCCTCTGTAAGGTTCCTGACCTCTATCAAGTGAGAATAGGAATCCTTTGGGTCAAATGACTTCTTCAAAGCCCTGCGGAGGCTAGCCAATAGGTGCTTGGGTTTTCTCATGACCCCAATGCACATAAAGAATCTAAACCCCACAGTCAGTAGGCCTCAAATTGGAGAAGCTGAGCAGTATTAATGGTAGGCCTTTTTGATCACTTCTGGTTCACAGAAGGGGTGTCCAGGCCACTCTGACTTTATGGAAATAACGAGCAAGAGTGCGTATTTTGGACACTGTCTTGTCCTGCGCTCCTCATAGAAACCTCCAGCTAGAGGTTATGATGAGTGTCTATATGGAAGAAGATGAGAGCCATGTGGGACTATTTTGGTTTTAATTGTGGTCATTTGTGTGGCAGTTGGAAGAGATGATTGGGTCCACCTGGGTTTGAACTCTGGTGTGAATCCCCTTAGAGACTGAGTTCTGGAAGTGACCTCAGAGAAGTATTGCCATGAATCGAGTTGGGATTTTAGGAAGCCATGCATGAGAGTCGCCCTTATAAACTTAGATCAAGGTCCAGGGTGGCTTTCCACAGAGCACTGGGAATCTCAGCCAAATTATCCCATGATTTTATTCTTAAAGACTTGGCAGCCATACTTGAGAGTCAAAACACACATGGAACTCACATTGTAGACCTCAATAGGCCTGGCTTCATGTAACCTTTTGGCCACTCTATGGGAAGCGTTGCCTATGAAAGTTCTCCAGAGTTTCACTGAAATGAGCTTCCTCAACATTTAATGGTTCTTGAAAGCCACAGTGCCTCCCAACTACATCCTTGAAAAATGGCTAGATAAATACTTTGAAATTTTTGAAATTCCCATGACCAGGTGGCACTGGAGTATCTTTGGATGTCCTGCTGCTGATCATGAGTGTACCAGAGAGTGCCTTGATTGACTGGAATTTATAAAAATAATGTAGAACAGAGATGGTAGTAAGTTGGAGCCTGCTGAGTAGTGGGCCTAGAGCAGTGGTAGCCACGTGTGTGATAAAACATCTGTGGTGGGTCCATGTGATTAGCCCATTTGCTTCCAAATGGCTTGTGACTGACATGGTGCAGCCAGCAGACCCTTATTTGTAAAGGCATCTTTTTATTTGGAGAGCTTTCAAGGTAATGATCAGAATCAGGTTGATATGGTCAAGGGTGCAAGCTATGTGAGAAAGAAGCCTGGTTGTTTCATTCTCCTGCAGACCCTAACCCACCACACGTGACAGAACTCCCTCTAGCACTGTGTCCCAGTTGAACTTGTTGTTCAAAAAGCCCAGTGCAGCAGCAAGAACCAAAAGCCCCAGTGCAGCAGCAAGAACCACCACAAAAATTTGAGGAGGACCAAATGGCTTCACAGTCCACACGGGGTGAAACTTAGCCTCCAGTGGCCACACTTTACCTACAAAGAGAGAATTCAGCACTGCTGCCACAGGTTCATTTGAAAATAAGAATCCATGTTCTCCAGGTCATATAGATGCAGACCCAGCTTTGATGGTCTCACTACAAAAGAAGCTAAAACTCCTTAATACAACATATATTTCAAGTGCCCAGCTTCAGAGGCAGTTTCTCAAGAAGTCTTTAGGCCAGCAGAGCTCAATGTTTGTGGAGTGTTTACCACGTCCCTTACTTTTGGAAACTTCTCTACCACCTCCAAGGTTGTGAACTCCTGAGCATATTCCATTCCAGATAAGTATTCACAGATTTTCTAACTCTTCTCCTCTAATTGTGTCTTACCTGGGGTGAAGGTAATGTCAAGGCATTGTTGTGGATGAGAGTGGGAAGATTTTTGTGTAGCACATATTTGCATACACATTGGATTCATTTTCCAATTTCCCATTAAAAATACTGAATCCCTGACACGAACCCATACCCTACTAGACTCTGACTACTAATCCTAATATGATGGAGAAAAATAACCCAAACAGAATAGAAATACAAGCAGTACAGAGAAGGCATGGTGTATAGTTGGACTTGCCTTTTGCATTATGTAGGGTAGGTGTTATAAATCTAGATAATTTTTAATTGAAATAGTTCTCCATGTGTTTTGAAGTTAACAAATATGTGAATTTCTATCTCCCTTTCTCTGTAGCCTATTCAGCAAATGTATTTTTATATGCACATATAGAATCCTAGCTGGTATCACATATACATACTTGTTTGGAGGCTGACGTGGCAGATAAAAATTATGAGAAGAGATAACTCCTCGTAAATGCTGTTGGATCTTAAAATTCAACCTATGGGTGATCTTCCTAGTTGAACAACATTATTCATAAATCCATGTTCAGTAAAATTAATATTTTTGGATCAGTGGACGATATATATTTTACCATGAATTTCGATTGGCATATATACTGCTACTCTTTAATGTCTGTGTGTGTTTTGTGTTTGTGTGTGTATATATATATATATATATATATATATATATATATATATATATATATACAATCTCCAGATTTTTTAAAATATAAAATATATGTGTCTTATTATACACTCCCTAAATACATTCATATTCATGTATGTGGATTTATAATCAAATTTTTACAAGATTATTCTCAGAAATATTCATCCCCCTGAAACACATATTTGTTTACTAGTACTGAAAACTAACTTCAATGAAAGGTGCATACAAATCCTAATATTTCTGCAGTAACTTACCCAGGTTAATATCAATGCAAGTAGATTTCTATGGGACATGATGTGTATTTTGACATTCATTTTTATTCAACACTGGTACAGTACTATTTCTTCAGTTTATGCACATCATAGGATAAATGTTTCATCCAAAATTTCAAAATTTAAAACTTTTGATTCACTTTCAATCACTTCCTGCTTCAGAACACATGTATTCCTCCATGTTTCTTGACTGGTCTTTCATGAGACTTCTTTGCAAACACATTATTTTCGATTTGCATAATCAATTTTGAAGCAAAACTCACACACTCTTCATGATCAACCGTAACACTAATATTACCATTAGATGTACAACTGGTTGTAATAAATGTATGTATGCCAATATCAATATAAGATTTCCTGTATATTTTCAGATATCAATTTATTCCAATTCCAATTTCTAATGTTGGGTCCAGTTATATTATTTATTCACAGTTTGGTCTATTCATTCATCATCTCTATATTCATCAAAACAGGGTACACCTATTTTTTTCCCCAATACTAATTTATAGGTTGTAAAAATATTGCTCCCCATAATGGTGGAAGAAATACTCATATCACCTGATCTACATATACATTTTTATCACAGTAATATTCTGGACACAAATGTAAAGGTAACACTTATGATTGTACCAAAACCTAAATTGAACGTGAATATATATTACTAAAACCATCCATGTCCAGGTCGCCTAATGCTCTCAAATTTCAATCCTTTTGGTGACTACATATTTGTTTCTTCTAATATCATATATTCAACCTCAACCCTGTTGAAAATGTCTAATCCTGTTACTCACTTTATACTTTGCCTGATTTCCTAATGTCTCTATTTTATATCTGCTTTCCTACATATTTTCCCCAGTTCATCATTGTGACTGATTCTTCATATGTGCTGATATTTTCATTCACTCTCTAAACAAAACCCTATTGCTAAAGAACTATATTTCCAACTCAAAGACTCACTCTTCAACCTAAACCTACTATTTTCCTAATCCTACTGACTATCCCTTTTTGACTGGATGTTCTCTTCGACATTCAGGCATCTGAGGTACTAGGTTTTATTCCATTGTATGTAGATTTACCTGCGACCACATTGCAGAATGTAATTCAAAGCTAAATATCATAATCAAGGGCCCAATGCCCTTCCTGGCTTCAAATCTTACCTAGATTTCTCTTTTCATACTTATATTTCAAATACATATTCTTATAAATATTTCAGGATCCCAATACCATTATTCATCCAGCAGAATGATTCCTAACACAAATAAAACATGTTGTTAACCCTAACCATACACTGTTCCCTCAATCTAAATTTACAGAGGGAAGGGACAGAGTTGGTCTTACAGTAAAGTAATGTAGGGGGTCTTCCACCTACTGAGACCCTCAAAGTTCCATGCTGAAATGATCACTGGAGAATATATACGCAGCTATGAAGGACCTGAGAGAGCAAAAGTCATGTTCAATGGCAAACAACCTGGTCAGGATGAAGGTTTCTGTCTGAATCAGCCTCTCTATTCTTAATGTAGAGAAGATGGACCAAACCAGGCCTGTGTGGGTAGCTGTTCCCGGGTGCCTATGGTTGATATAAGATTCTAACTTGTGAAAGTGTCACAGGAATTAGGGACAGCCTCCTTTTCATGTGAGACTTGGAAGCCACTGGTTGGACAAAGTGGTTGCCAAGGCAGTGACCTCATTCAGTTCCTGAAGGAAGTGACCTCACATCACTTCCTTAGTGAAGGAAATCTCAGAACTTGAGATTCATGAAGCCAGGCACCCAGAGTCAGTCCCAGTCCCAGTCCCAGTGGTCTCACTTGTTTGGATTTACCAAGGACAGAGTAAGTCTTTCTTGGTACGTATTGATGTGAGGATTGCAAAATGCCAGTAAAGCTCTGAAGAGGGGCCTTTCCTGAGAAAGCAGGTAGTGGCTCACCTCTGGGTCCTGACACCTTCACAGAGTTCGCCAAGGAGACCAGATCTGAGACATTTCAGGCCATTTAGGGGGAAAATAATATGGCCCACCAGTCAGAGGACACTCCGGATAGTAACAGACCTTCTTGGGGAAAGGAGCTGCCTTTGTGGGTGTTGGTTTGTGGTTTTGTCTCATTTTCTGAGAATAGGTAGGCAAGGCGCTTTATGTGCTGTGGAATGAACTGTTTATTGTAAGTCATTTGACAAGGCGAGTGTTTCTATGTCTGTTTACCTCACTGTGTCCGTGGTTGTACTCATTAGAAAAAAAGAATGCATCAATGGATGTGTCCTGTCTAGTAGAAAGCTTCCCAGAATTCATCCTGCCCAATTTATGAATGGAGTTAAGATTGCCTTATCAATGGGTAACACCTGCAATCTTCCTAAGTTACAGTTTTTTTCCAGAATTCTGGCCCCTCTCCAGAATAGTCTCATGGTTTTGTCTCTAAGGTATGTACCACCTCCAAGCTCTGTGACATGGCCATGTACTGGATAGCTCAAGTGAATTGTGAGCATCTCAGAAAAATCAGATATATGTGTGACCACTAAATCTCAGTGGAGAAACCCTGCTTTGGGCCTTTTGCTTACCTATTATTCTGTTGCTATGAATGTCACGAAGTTCTTTGCCTAAGGCCACCAAATTGTGAAGCCTGAAGAAAACAGTTTTCAAATGGAAATGAATGGGCATCACCTAGGGCTCTTTGCTTAATTGCTTTGGAAAGGGATGTGTCTGAATCAGCCTCTTGGCCCTGTGTGAGGCTGTGGCTTAGATTCTCAGCACCTGATGGATCTAAAGAAAGATCCCATGGATGCATACAGAACCAAAATAGCCAAAAGAGCTGTCATTGTGGATGAAGACTCTCGCCTTCCTTTCAAAGGTTCCTGACATCTATCAAGTGAGAATAGGGATCCTTTGGGTCAAGTGAGTTATTCAAAGCCCTGCAGAGGCTAGCCCATACGTGCTTGGGTGTTCTCATTACTCCAATTCACATAAAGAATCTAAACCCCACAGTCAGTAGGCCTCAAATTGGAGAAGCCAAGCAGTATTAATGGCAGACCTATTTGATCACTCCTCGTTCACAGTCAGGGTTTCCAGGCCACACTGATTTTAGGCAAATCGGGGGAAAGGTAGGTTATTTTGGACAATGTCTTGGTCTGTCCCCCTCATGGAAAATTCCATCCAGAGGTTATGATGAGGGTCTACATGGAAGAAGATAAGGGCCATGTGGGAGAATTTTGTTTTGAATTGTGGTTAGTTGTGTGGCAGTTGGAAGAGATGCCTGGGTTTACCTGGGCTTTAACTCTGGTGTGATTCCCCTTAGAGTCTGAGTTCTGGAACTGACCTCAGAGAAGCATTGTCATCAATTGTGTTTGAATTTTACTAGGCCATGCATGAGAGTTGCCCTTGGAACCTGAGATCTAGGCCCAGAGTGGCTTTCCACAGAGCACTGGGAATCTCAGCCAGGATATCACATGATTTTATTCTGAAAGACTTTGCAGCCACAGTTGAGTCAAAACACGCATGGACCTCACATTGTAGACCTCAATGGGCCTGGCTTCATGTGACCTTTTGGCTACTCTTTGGGAAGCCTTGCCTGTGACTGTTCTCTAGAGCTTTCATTGAAATGAGCTTCCTCAACATTTAATGGTTCCTGAATGAATTGAAACCCCCAGAGCCTCCAACTTCATCCTTGACAAATGGCTTGATAAATACCATGAAATTTTTGAAATTCCCATGACCAGGTGGCACTGGAGAACTTTTGGATGTCCTGTTGCTGATGATGAGTGTACCAGACAGTGCCTTGATTTACTGGGTTTCATGAAATTTGTGTAGAACAGTGATGCCAGTAAGTTGGATCCTGCTCATTAGTGGGCCTAGAGCAGTGGTGTGAAGGTGTGTGATAAAACATGTGTGGTGGTGACATGTGGATCTGCCATTGGCTTCCCAAAGGCTTGTGACTGACATGGTACAGCCAGCAGAACCTTCTATGCAAAGGTGTTTTTTATATAGAGAGGTTTCAGGGCAATGTTCAGGATCAGGTTGCTATGGAAATGGGGGCAACTTATGTGGAATTGAATCCTGGTTGGTGCATTCTCATGCAGACCGTGACCCTCCACACGGGACAGAACTCTCTCCAGCACTGTGTCCCAGTTAGCTCTTTGTATTTCATGAAGCAAATACCAAACTCCCAGTGCACCTGTGAGAAACACCACGAAAATTGGAGAATGACCAAATGGCTTCACAGTTCACACGTGGAGACACTTACAACCCAGTGACCATAGTTAAACTACAAAGAGAGTATTCAGCATGGCTGCCTCTTGTTCATTGGAAAATTAGAAACAATATCCTCCAGGTCACATTGTTGCACACCCAGATTTGATGGTCTCCCAACAAAGGAAGCTAAAGCTCCTAACAACAACATATATTTTTAAGTGCCCAACCTCAGAGGAAGTTTCTCAAGAAGTCTTTACACCAGCAGAGCTCCATGTTTGAGAAATGTTTACCCTGTCCCTTACTTTTGAAAACTCTTCTACCACCTCGGAGGTTGTGAACTCCTGAGCATTTTTCATTCCTGATATATATTCACAGATTTTCTAACTTTTCTCCTCTAATTGTGTCTTACTCGGAACAAAGGCAATGTCAAGGCAATGTTCTGGATGAGAGTGTGAACATTTTTTTGTAGCACATATTTACATACACATTGCATTCATTTTACAATTTTCCATTCAAAATACTGAATCTCTGACATGAACCCATACCCTACTAGACTCTGACTACTACTCCTAATATGATGGAGAAAAATAACACAAACAGAATAGGAATACAAGCAGTTAGGAGAAATCATAGTGTATAGTTGTACATGTATTTTGCATGATTAATGGTAGGTGTTATAAATCTAGTCAATATTTAATTTAAATAGTTCTCCATGTGTTTTTAAGGTTAACAAATATGTGAATTCCTGTCTCCCTTTCTCTGTATCCTATTTAGCACATGTACTTTTAAATGCACATATAGAATCATACCTGGTATCACATGTATATTTTTGTGAGGTGGCTGATTTGGCAAATACAATTTGTGAGAAGTGATCACTCCTCTTAAACCCTGTTGGAACTGAAAATTCAACCTATAGGTGAGCTTCCTAGTTGAACAACATTATACATAAATCCATGTTCAATTAAAGAAATATTTTTGCATCTGTGGATGATATATATATCATGATAAATTTCGATTGGCATATATATTGCTAATTTAATGTCTGTGTGTGTGCGTGTATTTTGTGTGTGTGTGTGTATGTGTGTGTGTGTGTATATATATATATATATATATATATATATATATATATATATATATATATATGTATATATACTCTCCAGAAATATATGTGTCTTATATACACTCTCTAAATTCATTCATGTTCATGTATATGGATTTATAATCAACTTTTCACAAGATTTTTCACAGAAATATTCATCCACCTGAAATACATATTTGTTTCCAGTACTTAAAACTAACTTCAGTTTATTTTGCATACAAATACTATTATTTCTACAGTAACTGACCCAGTTTAACATCAATGCAAGTAGATTCCAGTGGGACATGATGTGTATATTGAAGGTCATTTTTATTCAGCACTGGTACAATACTATTTCTTCAATTTATGCACATGATAGGATATATATTCCATCCACAAGTTAGCAAACTTATAGGCAGTTGTTTCACTTTCATCACTTCCTGCTTCAGAACACATAAATTCCTCTAGGTTTCTTGACTGGGCTTTTCATGAGACTTCTTTCCAAACACATTATTTTTAATTTCCATGATCACTTTTGAAGCAAAACTCACACACTCTTCATGATAAACCATAATCCTAATATTACCATTAGATGTATTAGTGGTTGAAATGAATGTATGTATATCAATATAAGATTTCCTGTATATTTTCAGATATCAATGGAATCCATTATTTAAATTTGGAACCCATTATATTATTTATTCACATTATGGTCTATTCATGCATTATCTCTATATTCAGAGTCACAGGATATACCTATTTGTACCCCCAATACTAATTTATACATCTTCAAAATATTGCTCCCAGAAATGGTGGAAGAAATACTCACGTCACCTTATCTACCTATACATTTTATCACAGTAATATTCTGGACACAAAAAGCAAAGATGACCCTTATTATTTTACCAATGTAAAGGTCAGGCGAGTGTCGGAGGAAGAGACTACCAGAGACTGTCTCATGCAACAGCCAAGGATTTATGGGGGTCCAGCGTGCTGGGGTCAGAGCTCCCTTGAATCGAGCACAGAGCCCTGAGAACAGCTTAAGCAGAGCTTATATACTTTCCTTGGAGAGGGCAGATAGGAAAGTTTTTTGATGGGTCAGGGCGAGTGGGCGGTTTGCGTCCAAATGGGTGAGGAAGTACATTCTGCAGTTTTGCAGTTGGGTACAGCACTTTCAGGGAACTAGATTAGCAAACAGTTCTCAAGACATCAACAGTGTTTTGTTAAGCATACCGAAAAACTGGAAGTGACAAGTACCTATTTTATTAACCTTTCATTCCCCACTTCTTCTTTTGGTTACTTTTAATCATAAAAATGATCATTGGGGGTGTCACATTTTATGTTTACTAGTGTGGTATATTGTTTTCTGATTACCATAAGTTTAACTTGTCCAATTTGAGCATGGAGAAAGGAAACTACACGGTTGATCAAACAGGGTCCTAGAATTACCAATAATATGAGGATTATTAATGGACCGGCCAGGGCTGATGAAAACGTCGTTAATGAGGGGGCTTTGTGAACCAAGACTCAAACCACCTTTTTTGGGCCTCTCTCTCTTGTTGATGCTCTTCAAGGCATCTTCTTAATTTAATCATAGATTCTTTTACAACTCCAGTACGGTCGGCATAAAAACAACATTCTTCCCTCAATGCAGGACGAAGGCCCCTTCTCTCATGAAGAGGAGGTCCAACCCTCGACTGTTCTGTAAAATAACTTCAGAGAGAGAGGTTAAAGATTCGTGTAAAGCTGTGAAGGAGGTTTTTAATATCTTTAAGTTTTGGTCTATTACTGCTTCTAATTGGGTCATTTGTTGTGTCCCATGGACCAGGGCAGTGGTTCCTGTGCCCACCCCTGCAGCAACTCCTATTCATAATAGGATGACTAAAGTGAGGGATACAGGTTCCTGGCAGAACCGGGTTGTTTGCCCCCCTATTTGATATTTAAATGTACCTGCGTCATGATAGAGCACTCTGGAAAACATCTGCACCATTACATAATTAATCACATCTGTTGACCATTTTATGAAAACATAAACAATGTTTAAGTGTATAGAATTGTACTGCTGTAGAGATGGACAAGGCAAGGTACCTAAGATAGCACAGAAGACAGGGAAACAGTCTTATTTGGTTGCATCCGGATTTAGAGGCCATTGCTTCTGTTGTAATCAATTAATCCCTGAACCCAAAGTTTAGGTTGTTTCAGAATTTTGTACCCAGCATGTAAGGGAAGGGGCTCAGAAGTTCACAGTCTGCAGAAGTTCACAAAAAGCAGTTTTTGTTTCTGTTTTTTTTCCTCTGTTCTGGGAAAGTTAACTTCTTAAGGACACCTGGGAGGGGGAGAGCTTTTTTCTTCTATTTTTTCTTTTCCTCCCTGCCAGCTGTTACCATGGAGCCCAGTTGGTAACTTCTATATCTTAGAAATGTAGCCATCTCTATGAAGCCCCAGCTCTAGGCCAGAGGCCTTCTTCATATATTTTGTTAAAAACTACTAAGGGGGTGTCTAGCTTAGGAGTGCTGATTTTTCCAGCCAGTGGCCAAGTAGAACAGAGCAACACGAATAGAGGAAGTTTATCTACATTGAACTCTTTTATAGGAACTGTGTTGCTGAAAGGCTTAAAGTCAGCCATGGTGAAGACTTCTGGAGAAGGTCATTTAAGACTTTTCTGTGGGCCTGGTACAGAGGGGAAGACAGGGAAGGCAGGGGATGAGAGCAGCTCCGTGGATCCGAGGATGAGGAAAAAGAGATATAAAAGAATTATGGGAAAGGGGTTTGGGATTTTCCTGGCAACAAAACTTGAGCAGTAGAACAGGTAGAGCAGAGGGGAAGACGGGAGTGAGTATCCCAAAAAGCCTGTGAGGGACTTTAAATTCTTAGTAACCTGTTTTCAGTGATGACAAAGCAACTTTAAAGGCCATTTTAATTACATCTTTGATAGGCGTCTGAGGGCACTCCTTAGCTGGTTTGAGCTTTGGGTTAGCTGGTAAGAGGACCTGGTGGGACCCGGTGTGGGCACTGACAGGAGGAGAGAGGAGTGAGAGGGTGGAAGGGTACCTCAGTACCTGCAAGCTCAGCAAGGGGCAATGGTCTGAGAACCGACGGAAATTTGGGTTATTGATCTAGTAACTGGAGCTGAGAAATCAGGTTGCTGATGTGGGAGTGACAGCAGAGAGTCTGGGGCAGAAGGCTGCGGGTGAGTATCTATTGGAGAAGCATAGTTCAGGATTTGAGCATAGGAGGGAAAAGGCCTACACGTAGGGGAATTTCCTTCCACACTTTTGAGCACTTGTCGAAGTTGAAAAGGTCACGCAAAATTTGAGGATCTAGAGACCCCTCTGGTGGCCATCGGTTTTTGTTATCTAACTGGTAATATGGCCAATGCTGTGTACTGAATTTGATGAGGAGTTTTGCTTCCACCAGGTAGCCCCTGTATCCTCACATCCCCATTATTTACAGAAGAAGTTGGCTTTTCCCCCACACAGTCGTGGCTGTTTTTGGCTTTGGTAGTCCGCCAGGCAAACATAGTAATCGAGGCTAGCCAACCTGCATCTGGCTCGCGTGTCCCTACATCCATAATGTTTGTTTCCATTATCTATTGTATGGAAAGTATTTAATGGAATTTTTGGGGATCCTCTTCATCAGGGATTTCCCAATAGGAAAGATGTATAGCCAGCTGACAAATTTCTTGGTGGAGAGATGGCCACCAGGTCCCTTAGTGGGCTGTATGTGCGATAGACCATACTTCTTGTCTAGTAGGATTTGTGATCAGCCATCGCTGCTGAACGGGTTGATGAGGGTTAGGACTACTGGTGACCAATTGGAGAGTCTATAGTCTTATTCACATGGCGAATATACAATTTGAAAATGTTACCAGTCTTTTCCATTTTTCAGCCAGATTCTGGACAGGGCACAGGCTTGAGATGAGAATTAGGAACCAGGAAGTGATTCCGTCTAACTTTAGCACTGTAGGTGTTATAAGTAGCACCTGGTATGGTCCTGTCCAGCCGGGTTCCAGGGATAACACCTGATGTTGTCTTATGTAGACAAAGTCTCTTACTTGATATAGATGTGGAGTACCCTCTTCAGCAGGTTGGTAGGCAGTGGCCAGCTGTTTCCACAGGTATTGCTGAGTTCCTTCCAGAACTTTAAGTCTGTCAAGCAAGGTGGTGTGGAAGGGATCGTTAGATCTTTGAGTTAGGGTTAGGTCCCTTACTGGAGATGGGGCCCCATAGAGAATTTCATAGGGGGTGAGGTTACACAAAGAAACAGAGGGAGTATTTCTTGCATGAAACAGTGCATAAGGCAGGAGCATAGTCCAATCTTTTATGCTACTCTTTAAGCTTAATTTCGTTTAGGTCTCTTTAATGGTTCTATTTAATTTTTTTACCTGTCCTGAACTCTGGGGTCTATAAGCACAATGTAACTTCCAATTAATCCCCAGGGTCCTGGCTAACCCCTGAGTTACCTGGGCCATGAACGCTGGTCCATTATCAGACCCTATTACCTTAGGCAGGCCGTACCTTGAAAAAATATCTTTCAGGATCTTCTTGACCACCATTTGCGCCTTTTTTTTTGGGGCGGGGAGGCTTCAATCCATCCTGAAATATATCTACAAAGAGTAGGAGATATTTAAGTCCATACCATGCTTGCTTAATTTCAGTAAAGTCCACTTCCCAGAATTGTCCTGGTCTGGTTCCTCGTAGGTGCTTTCCTGCAGGAAGCTTGGAAGTGTAAGCATTAACCTATTGACAGTCCCGACAGGCTTTTTTTTACCTGTTCAGTTATTTCCTTTCACTGTGAGTCGGTTAGTGGAAAACTCTGTTCTTGATCCTTCAGGAATGCCTGCAATTTCTTTGAACCAAGGTGAGTGAACTGATGTACATTTTTAACGTAGTGTAGGGCTTTCTGAAATTTCAGGCTTTGCTCAGTGAAGTTGAGGAGTACAGTGTCAGTGTCCTTAGATGTTATCAAAAGCTTGCTGGATCTCAGGGGTCCATTAGAATTGGGCATCTCCCTTTAACAGCGGGTGTAAATGAGAAGTTAAGGACCCAAACACAGGAATCCTTAACCTGCAAAACCGAGCAGTCCCAAGAAACTCTCTGTGTTGTCTGCTGTTAGATGGGGGTGGTTTCTGCACAACCGTTTGATTTCTGGGCTCAGTGAGCCATCGTTTACTGCCCCTAAAGGAATAGCTCAGGAAGATTACTTCTTGCTGGCAAATTTGGGCCTTTTAGGAAGAAGCTCTATACCCGAGTTGAGGAAGCTCACATAATACTGCTTGGGTCCCAGATTCACAGATATCCTTGGTGTTGGGTGCCAGTAGCAGGTCATCCACGTATTGAAGCTGGGTGACTTCGGGGTGCGTAGTTCTGAAGCTGTTGAGATCTCTTTGGAGGGCTTCATCAAAGAGAGTGGGGGAGTTTTTCAACCATTTTGGGGAGTCTAGTCCAAGTTAGTTGACCACACGTTCCAGTTTCTGGGTCTACCCACTAGCAAGCAAACAGCAACTGACTATATTTATGCAGAGGCAAGCAAAAGAAAGCATCTTTTAAGTCCAGAACAGTATACCATTTCCTCTCAGGGTTCAGAGTGATAAGCAAATTGTACGGATTAGGTACACTGGGGTGAATGTCCTACACTCTGTTGTAGGTCTCTCTTATGTCTTTAATGGGGGATAGTCCCCGGCTCCTGGCTTTTTATACTGGTAGCGGGGGAGTGTTTTAGGATGATTGACAAGGCCTTAGGACCCTAAGGCCAGATATTTCTGAATATGGGGCCTTATCCCATCTTTAGCTTTTTTGCTCAGAGGATATTTTTTGACATTGATTGGGGAGGCTGAGGTTTTGAACTCCACTGTTTTTGGAGGTTGTTTCATGGCTAGTCCTAACCCAGCAGTTTTTTTCCAGGGATCTGGGTAATCTGTTATCCATTTCTGGGGTAGCTTGCCTGTTTGATCAGTCTTGGGGGGGTGTGAAGAGTTGCTGTTCATCTTCTACTGACATATTTAAAGCCGTGAATATAGGAGTTTATACTAAAGGATTTAGAAATATCATTTTGGGGCCTTCATGGTTAAAAGTCATTTTGGCCCTGAGCTTGGTGAGCAGATCTCTGCCCATCAATGGGGCCAGGCATTCTGGGATTATTAGGAAGGAGTGATGGATTTTTCCTTTCCTCATGTCCATGGTTTTCTTAGTTGTCTAATTCCCATATTTACTGGTGTTAGCACTTTGAACTAGAGAGCTTTTATTTGATAGAGGGCCCAGTGGGGCCTTAAGGACTAAGTATACTGCCCCTGTATCCACTTCAAAGTTTACTGGGGTCCCCTCCACATCAAAAGTTACCCTGGGTTTATTGGGAGTCTAGCAATCTGGGGCTCAGTGCTCACTTGAATAGAGCAGAGAGCAATGAGAACAGCTTAAGCAGAGCTTATATACTTTCCTTGAAGAGGGCAGGGAGGGAAGCTTATTGATGGGTCAGGGCGAGTGGGCGGTTTGCGTGCAAACAGGTGAGGGTGTACATTCTCTGTTTGGCAGTCGGGGACAGCACATTCTGGGAAAAAAATTAGCAAACAGTCCTCAAGGTTTCAACAGTGTTTTGTTAAGCATACAGAAAAACAGGAAGTGTCAAGTACCTATTTTATTAACCTTTCACCAAATCCTAAATGGAAAGTGAGCATGGATTTCTAAAAACATCCATGTCCAGGTTGCTTAATGCTCGCAAATCAATCCTATTGGTGACTACATATTTGTTGCTTTCTAAGATTATATATTCAACCTCAACCCTGTTGAAAATGACTAATACTAACCCTCACTTTATGCTTTTCCTGATTTCCTAATGTCTCCATTGATATCTGCTTTCATACATATTTTCCTGAGTTCATCATTGTGACTGACTCTTTACATGTGCTGAAATTTACATTCACTCTCTATCCGAAACCCTATTGCTACAGAACTTTTGTTCGAAATCCTATACTCACTCTTTTTTTCTATACCTACCAACTATCTTCCTAATCCTACCGACTATCCCGTTTTGACTGGAAATTCTCTTTGACAATCAATCATCCAAGGTACAAGGTCCTATGCCATTGTATATCAATTTATCTGAGACATCTGTGCAGAATATAATTCAAAGCTAAGTATCCCAATCAACAGCCCAATGCCCTTCTTGGATTCAAATCTTATCTAGATTTCTGTTTTCATACTTATATTTCACCTATATATTCTCGTAAATATCACGAGTTCCCAATACCATTGTTCATTCCTCAGTATGATTTCTAACCTAAATCAAACCTATTATTACTCTAACCATACACTGTACCCTCAAACTAACTGTACAGAAGAGCCTGGAGAGAGTTTGTCTTACAATACAGTAATGTAGGGGCTCTTCCACCTGCTGAGAACATCAAAGGTACAAGCAGAAATGATACCCTGGAGAAGTTGCAGGCAGCTATGAAGGACCTAATAGAGCAAAAGTCATCTTCCATGACAAACAACCTGGTCAGTATTAAGGGATGTGTCTGAATCAGCCTCTCCTTTCTTAATGTAGAGAAGATTGATCAAACCATGCCTGTGTGGAGAGCTGTTCCCAGGTGCCTATGGTTGATATACCATTCTAACTTGTGAAAGTGTCACAGGAAGTAGTGGCAGCCTCCATCTCATGGGAACCTTGGATGAATCTGGTAGGACAAAGTGGTTGCCAAGGCAGTGACCTCATTCAGTTCCTGAAGGAAGAGACCTCACCTCACTTTCCTGGTGATGGAAATCTCTGAATTTGGGATCCAGGAAGCCAGGCACCGAGAGCCAGTCCAAGTCCCAATCCCAGTGGTCTCACTTGTTTGGATTTACCAAGGACAGAGTCAGTCTTCCTTGGTACCTACTGATATGAGGATTGCCAAATGCCTGAAGAGCTCTGAAGAGGGGCCTTTACTGAGAAAGCAGGTAGTGGTTCACCGCTGGCTGTTGACAACTTCACAGAGTTGGCCAAGGAGACCAGATCTGAGACAGTACAGGCCATTTTAGGGGAACATAGTATGGCCCACTATTCAGAGGACAATCTGGATAGTCACAGACCTACTTGAGTTAAGGAGGTGCCTTTGTGGGTGTGGGTGTGAGTTTGTGGTTTTGTCTCATGTTCTGAGAATAGGTAGGAAAGGCTGTTGTTTTGATTGGAGTGGACTGTTTCTAGAAAGTCGTTTGACTAGGCGAGTGCTTCTATGTCTGTGTATCCCACTCTGTCCATGCTTGTAGACATTCGAAAAGAGAATGTATCAATGTATGTGTCCTGTCTAGTGGAAAACTTTCCAGCATTCATCAGGCCTAGTTGATGAATGGCCTGTGGCTTTCCTTATGGATGGGCAACACCTACTAACTTCCTAAGTTCCTGTTTTCTTCCTGAATTCTGGCCACTCTCCAGAATAGCCTCTTAGTTTTGTGTCCAAGATACATACCACCCCCAAGCTCTGTGACATGGCCATGTACTTGATAGCTATAGGAAATGGGAACATCTTAGAAAACTCAGACATCATTGTGACCAGTAAACGCTCAGTGAAGAAACCATATTTTGGTTCACTTGCTTACCTATTGTTCTGTTGCCCTGAATGTCAGGAAGGTCTTTGCCTCAGGCCACCCCTTTGTGAAGCCTGAATAAAACAGTTTTAAAATGGAAATAAATGGGAATAACTTGTGGTTCTTTGCTTTGGAAAGGGATGTGTTTGAATCAGCCTCCTAGCCCTGTATGAGGTTGTGGCTTAAATTTTCAGCACATGATGCATCTAAAGATAGATACCATGTGGCAATCAAAACCATAATGGCAAAAATTCAGTAATTGTGGATGAGTCTCTTGCCTTCCTCTGTTAGGTACCTGACCTCTATCAAGTGAGACAGGGATCCTTTTGGTCAAATGAGTTTTTCAAAGTCCTGCAGAGGTGCTTGTGTTTTCTCGTGACTCCAAATCACATAAAAAAATCTATACCTGAGAGTCAATAGGGCTCAAATTGGAGAAGCAGAGCAGTATTAACGGCAGGCCTATTTGATCACTTCTGGTTCACAGGAAGGGTGTCCAGGCCACCCTGACTTTAGGCAAATGAGGGCCAAGGGAGAATATGTTGGACACTGTATTGGGATCCGTCCCGCATGGAAACCTCCAGCCAGAGTTAATGATGAGTGTCTATATTTAACAAGATGAGGGCCATGTGGGAGTGTTTTGGTTTTAATTGTGGTCATTCGTGTGGCGGTTGGAAGAGATGACTGGATCCAACTGGGCTTGAACTATGGTGTCATTCCCCTTAGAGACTGAGTTCTGGAACTTACCTCAGAGAAATATTGCCATGAATTGTGTTGGGATTTAGGAGGCCACGCATGAGAGTCACCCTTGGAAACTGAGATCTAGGCCCAGTGTCGCTTTCCACAGAGCACTGGGAATCTCAGGAGGATATCACACAATTTTATTCTGAAAAACTTGTCAGACATATTTGATAGTCAAAACACACATGGACCTCAATTGTAGACCTCAATGGGCCTGGCTTCATGTGACCTTTTGGCCACTCTTTGGGAAGCCTTGCCTGTGAGAGTTCTCCAGAGCTTTCATTGAAATTAGCTTCCTCACCATTAAATAATTTCTGAATGAATTGAAACCCACAGTGTCTCCAACTTCATTCTTGAAAATTGGCTAGATAAATACCATGAAATTTTTGAAATTTCCTTGACCAGGTGGCACTGGAGAACATTTGGATGTCCAGTTGCTGATCATGAGTGTACCAGACAGTGTGTTGATTGACTGGGCTTCATGAAAATGGTGTAGAAAAGAGATGCCAGTCATTTGAAGCCTGTTGAGTAATGGGCCCAGAGCGGTGGTGAGCAAGTGTGTGATAAAACATCTGTGGTGGGGTCATGTGGATCTGCCATTGGCTTCCAAATGGCTTGAGACTGACATGGTGCAGCCATCAGATCCTGTATGTAAAGACATCTGGTTATATAGAGAGGTTTCAGGGCAATGTTCAAAATCAGGTTTCTATGGTCAAGGGAGCAACCTATGTGGTATACAAGCCCTGTTGGTGCATTCTCCTGCAGACCCTGACCCATCACACGTGAAAGAACTTCCTCCAGCCCTTTGTCCCAGTTGAACTCCTTGTATTTCATGAAGCAAATACCAAACTCCGAGTGCAGTATCAAGAAACGTTTTGAAAAGTGGAGGATGACCTAATGGCTTAGCAGTCTACATGGGGAGACACTTAGACCCAGTGGCCATAGTTTACCTACAAAGAGAGAAATCAACACTGCTGCTTCATGTTCATTGGAGAATTATAAACCATGTCCTCCAGGTCACAGATGTGCAGACCAAGCTTTGATTGTCTCACTAGAAAGGAAGCTAAAGCTCCTGACAACAACATATATTTCAAGTGCCCAACCTAGAGGCAGTTTCTCCAGAAGTCTTTAGGCTGGTAAATCTCCATGTTTGTGGAGATTTTACACTGTCCCTTACTTTTGGAAACTCCTCTACCAACTCCAAGGTTGTGAACTCCTGAACATTTTTCATTTCAGATATGTATTCAAAGATTGTCTAACTCTTCTCCTCTAAATGTGTCTTACTTGGGGTGAAGGTAATGTCAAGGCATTGTTCTGAATGAGAGTGGGAAAATTTTTGTGTAACACACATTTGCATACACATTGATTCATTTTACAATTTTCCATTTGAAATACTGAATTCTTGACACTAACTCATACCCTACTAGACTCTGACTACTAATCCTAATATGATGGAGAAAAATACCCAAACAGAATGAAAATACAAGCAGTTTACAGCAGGCATGGTGTATTGTTGGACTTCCTTTTTGCATGATAGAGGGTAGGTATTCTAAATCTACTCAATTTTTAATTGAAATAGTCCTCCATGTGTTTTTAATGTTAACACATATGTAAATTCCTGTCTTCCTTTCTATGTAGCCTACTCAGCACATGTATTTTTATATGCAAATATAGAATCCTACGTGGTCTCACACGTACATTTTTTTGAGTTGGCTGACTGGGCAGAAACAAGTTGTGAGAAGAGATCTCGTAAACGCTGGTGGAACTGAAAATTAAAACTATGGGTGAGCTTCCCAGTAGAACAATTTATACATAAATCCATGTTCAGTAAAATAAATATATTTTCATCTGTGGATGATATATATTACTGATAAATTACGTTTGGCACATATATTGATACTTTTTAATGTATTTTTGTGTTTTTCTGTATATATATATATATATATATATATATATATATATATATATATATACACACACACACACACTCTCCAGATTTTATAAAATATGAAATATATGTCTCTTATATACACTCCATCAATTCATTCATGTTCATGTATGTGGATTTATAATCAACTTTTCACAAGATTATTCTCAGAAATATTCATCTACCTGAAATACATATTTGTTTCCCAGTATGAGAACTAACTTCAATCAATGGTGCTTACAAATCCTAATATTTCTACAGTAACAGACCCAGTTTAACATCAATGCAAGTAGATTCCTATAGGACTTAATGTCTATTTTGACCTTTATTTTAATTCAACACTGGTACATTAGTATTTCTTCAGTTTTTGCACATAATAGGACATATATTTCATCCACAAGTTAGCAAATTAATAAGAATTTGTTTCACTTCCTGCTTCAGAACACATGAATTCTTCCATGTTACTTGACTGGTCTTTTCATGAGACTTCTTTCCAAACACATTATTTTCGATTTCCATAATCAATTTTGAAGCTAAACTCACACACTCTTCATGTTAAACTATAACATTAATATTACCATTAGATGTAAAACTGGTTGGAATGAATGTATGCATATCAATATAAAATTTCCTGTATATTTTCACATTTCAATTCAATCCATTATTTAAAGTTGGAACCAGTTATGTTATTTATTCACTGTATGGTCTATTAATGCATTATCTCTATATTCATAAACACAGTGTACACCTATTTGTCCCCCCATTACTAATTTGTACCTCTTCAAAATATTGCTCCCAGAAATGGTGGAAGAAATACTGATGTCACCTTATCTATATATACATTTTATCACAGTAATATTCTGGACACAAAAAGCAAAGGTCAAACTCATGATTGTATCAAAGCCTAAATGGAAAGTGAGCATGGATTACCAAAAACAACCATGTCCTGGTTACCTAATGCTCTCAAATGTCAATCCTATTGATGACTACATATTTGTTTCTTCCTAAGATTATATATTCAACCTCAAGCCTGTTGGAAATGTCTAATTCTATCACTCACTTTATACTTTGCCTGATTTCCTAATATCTCTATTGATATCTGCTTTCCTACATATTTTCCCTAGTTCATCATTGTGACTCATACTTCACATATGGTGACATTTACATTCACTCTCTACCCGAAACTCTATTGCTAAAGAACTTTTGGTCCAAATCCTATACTCACTCTTCTTAATTAACCTACTGACTATCTTACTAATCCTACTGACTATCACTTTTTAACTCGATGTTCTCTTCAACAAGTAATCATTCAAGGTAAAAGGTCCTATGCCATTTTATATCATTTCATCTGAGACACATGTGCAGAACATAATTCAAACCTAAGTATCCCACTCAAGGGCCCAATGCCCTTCTGGCTTCATATCTTACCTACATTTCTGTTTTCATACTTATATTTCACCTATATATTCTTGTAAATATCACAGGTTCCCAATACCATTATTCATCCGGCAGAGAGATTCCTAACCCAAATCGAACATGTTATTAACCCTAAATATACACTGTTACCTCAATCTAACTTTACAGAAGAGGAGGGACAGAGTTTCTCTTTAAATACCGGAATGTAGGGAATCTTCCACCTGCTGAGAACATCAAAGGTCCATGTAGAAATAATCCCTGGAGAAGTTGTAGGCAGCTGTGAAGTTCCCGAGAGAGCAAAAGTCATCTTCCATGGCAAACAACCTGGTGAGGATGAAGGGATGTGTCTGTATCAGCCTCTATCAACTTAATGTAGAGAAGATGGACCAAACCAGGCATGTGTGAAGAGGTGTTCCCAGGTGCCTATGGTTGATATACCATTCTAACTTTTGAAAGTGTTACAGGAAGTAGGAACAGCCTCCATCTCATGGGCCCTTAGAAGTAACTATTTGGACAAAGTTGTTGCCAAAGCAGTGACCTCATTCAGTTTCTGAAGGAAGTGACCTCACCTCACTTCCTTTGTGATGGAACTCTCTGAACTTGGGATCCAGGAAGAATGGCACCCAGAGCCAGTCGCAGTCCCAGGCCCAGTGGTCTCACTTGCTTCAATTTACCAAGGACAGAGTCAGTCTTTCTTAGTGCCTACAGATGTGAGGATGTTCAAATGCCAGAAAAGCTCTGAAGAGGGGCCTTTCCTGAGAAAGCAGGTAGTGGCTCACCCATGGCTAATGACAACTTCACAGAATTGGCCAAGGAGACCAGATTTGAGACAGGACAGGCCATTTGGGGGGAATATAGTATGGCCCACCAATCAGAGGACACTCTGGGTAATCACAGAACTACTTGGAGCAAAGGTGGTGCCTTTGTGGGTGTGGGTGTATGTTCATGGTCTTGTCTCATGTTCTGAGAATAGGTAGGAAAGACTGTTTGTTTGGATTGGTGTGGACTGTTTCTAGTTAGTCGTTTTGCAATGCGAGTGCTTCTATGTCTGTGTATCCCACTGTGTCCGTGGTTGTAGACATTAGAAATAAGAATGCATCAAAGGATGTGTCCTGTCTAGTAGAAAGCTTCCCAGCATTCATCTTGCCCAATTTATAAATGGACTGTGGCTTTTGTTATCAAAGGGCAACACCTGATATCTTCATAAGTTTCTGTTTTCTTTCTGAATTCTGGACACTCTGCAGAATAGCTTTATGGTTTTGTGTCCAAGATATTTACCACCAAAAAGCTCTGTTATATGGCCATGTAGTGGGTAGCTAGTGTGACCAGGAAAGTCTCAGTGGAGAAACCCTGATTTGGGCTTTTTGCTTACCTATTGTTCTGTTGCCCTGAATATCAGGAAGGTATTTACCACAGGCCAATTCTTTGTGAAGCCTGAAGAAAAAAGTTTTCAAATGGAAATGAATGGACATCACCTGTAGCTCTTTGCTTAATTGCTTTGGAAATGGATTTGTCTGAAACAGCCTCTTGGCCCTGTGTGAGGCTGTGGTTAGATTCTCAGCACCTGATGGATCCCATGTGTTCATCCAAAACCAAAATGATCAAAAGATCAGTCATTGCGGATGAAGTCTCTTGCCTTACTCTGTAAGGTTCCTGACCTCCATCAAGTGAGAAGAGGGATTCTTTGGATCAAATGCATTCTTCAAAGCCAAGGAGAGGCAAGCCCAAAGGTGCTTGCATTTTCTCATGCTTCCAATTCACATAAAGAATCTAAACCCCACAGTCAGTCGTCCTCAAATTGGAGAAGCAGAGCAGTATTAACGGCACACTATTTGATCACTCCAGGTTCACAGGAAGGTGTTCAGGCCACCCCGACTTTAGGCAAATGAGGGGCAAGGGAGCTAACTTTGGACACTATCTTGTTCTGCATCCCTCATGGAAACCTCCAGCCAGAGTTTATAATGAGTATCTATATGGAAGAAGATGAGGGCCTTGTCGGAGTGCTTGGGTTTTAATTTTGGAAGTTTGTGTGGCGGTTGAAAAAGATGACTGGCTCCACCTGGTCTTGAACTCTGGTGTGATTCCCCTTAGAGACTGAGTTCTGGAACTGACCTCAGAGAATTATTGCCATGAGTTGTGTTGGGATTTTAGGAGGCCATGAATGACAGTCGCCCTTTGAAACTGAGATCTGTGCCCAGAAAGGCTTTCCACAAGGCACGAGGAATCTCAGCCAGAATATCACATGATTTTATTCTGAAAGACTTGGCAGCCATAGTTGAGAGGCAAAACACACATGATCTCACATTGCAGACCTCAATGGGCCTGGCTTCATGTGACCTTTTGGCGACCCTTTGGGAAGCCTTGCCTGTGAGTGTTCTCCAGAGCTTTCATTGAAATGAGCTTCCTCAACATTTAATGGTTCCTGAGTGAATTGAAAATCATAGTGCCTCCAACTTCATCCTTGAAAAATGGCTAGAGAAATACCATGGAATTTTTGAAATTTTCATGACCAGGTGGCACTGGAGAACTTTTTGATGTCCAGTAGCTGATCATGAGTATACCAGACAGTGCCTTGATTGACTGAGTTTCTTAAAAATGGTGTAGAACAGAGATGCCAGTAAGTTGGAGCCTGCTGAGTAGTGGGCCTAGAACAGTGGTGGGCAGGTGTGTGATAAAACATCTGTGTTGGGGCCATGTAGATCTGCCATTGGCTTCCAAATTGCTTGTAACTGACATGGTGCAGCAAGCAGACCCTTATATGTAAAGGCATCTTGTTATATGGAGAGGTTTCAGGGCAATGTTCAGAATCAGGATGCTATGGTCAAGGGGGCAAACTATGTGAAATAGAAGCCTGACTGGTGCATTCTCCTGCAGACCCTGAGGCACCACATGTGACAGAACTCCCTCCAGCACTCTGACCAAGTTGAACTCCTTGTATTTGTGAAGCAAATAACAATCTCCCAGTGCTCTACTAAGAAAAGTAGAGCATGATCAATTAGCTTCACAGTCCACACAGAGAGACCCTTAGACTCCAGTTGCCACAGTTTACCTACAAAGTGAGAATTCAGCACTGCTGCCTCATGTTCATTGGAAAATAAGATACCATGTCCCCCAGGTCACATAGATGCAGACCAGTTTTGATGCTCTCACTATAGAGGAAGCTAAAGCTTCGGACCACAACATACATTTTAAGTGCCCAAACTCAGAGGCAGTTTCTCAATATGTCTTTAGGCCTGCAGAGCTCCATGTTTGTGGAGTGTTTACCCTGTCCCTTACTTTTGGAAACTCCTCTACGACCTCCAAGCTTGTGAACACCGAGAATATTCCATTCCAGATATGTATTCACAGATTTTCTAACTCTTCTCCTCTAATTGTGTCTTATTAGGGGAGAAGGTAATGTCAAGGCATTGTTCTGAATGAGAGTGGGAAGATTTTTGTATCACACATATTTGCAAACACAATGGGTTTATTTTCCTATTTTCTATTCGAAATACTGAATCTCTGACACTAATCCATAACCTACTAGACTCTGACTACTAATCCTAATATGATGGAGAATAGTAACCCTAACAGAATGGAAATACAAACAGTTCAGAGAAGGCATGGTGTATACTTGGACTTCCCTTTTGCATTATATGGGGTTGGAGTTATAAATATAGTCAATGTTTATTGAAATATTTCTCCATGTGTTTTTAACGTTAACAAATATGTGAATTCCTCTCCCCTTTCTCTGTCACCTATTCAGCACATGTATTTTTATATGCTCATATAGAATACTACCTGGTATCACACAGACTTTCTTCTGAGGTGGCTGACTTGGCAGATACAAATTGTGAGAAGAGATCACTCTTCCTAATCCCTTTTGGATCTGAAATTTCAACCTATGGGTGAGCCTCCTAGTTGAACAACATTATACATAAATCCATTTTCAGTAAAATGTATTTTTTTGGATATGTGAAGGATATATATTTCATTTTGAATTTCGATTGGCATATATATTGCTACTTTTTAATGTCTGTGAGTGTGTTTCTGTATATATATATATATATATATATATATATATATATATATATATATATCACTCTTCAGATTTTTCAAAATATGAAATATATGTGTCTTATTATACACTCCCTAAAATCATTCATATTCACGTATGTGGATTTATAATCAACTTTTCACAAGATTATTCTCAGAAATTCAGATTATTCATTCACCTGAAATACATATTTGTTTTCTAATACTGAAAACTAACTTCAGTAAATGCTGCATACAGAGCATAATATTTCATCATTGCCTGATGGCCACGAATAGAGTGCATCACACCCAGTGTAACGCGCCACTGCACAGGTGAATAACGAGATAGAACCACAAAAAACTATCTTGTTAAGAACTTACAGCAAAATGGGGGTGCACCAAAACCTATAAGAAAGATTTTTAGCACTGAGATCTGGTAATTGGGTCTGAAAAACGAGCCAAATGTGCAACCGGAGATCCGGTCTGACTGATCCTCAAAACAATAGAGTGTCTGGGTTCCAATAGACACCCTCCACACCCAACAAATGACAGGCCCAGAATACAGATTGAACTGCAGAGAAGCATCACTCAGGGGAAATCTAGTCTAGCAGGAGAAACCAGGACTAGCAGGAGAAACCAGGGGACTAGAGGCCAGGCTCTTGTGACTGGGAAGCTGGAGAACACAGAAGCGCAGGTGACAGTCCACCTGCTGTCAGCGTGACTGGGCGTCTGGAGAACACCGGCGCGCAGGAGACCGACTGCGCCACTGGGTGGCTAGTGATTGCCCACCCGCCAGTGACCTAGAGCTGAAACCAACTGGAGACAGTCCAGTTCCATCCCCGTATTCGAACATTTCGGCAAGGAGCATGGGCCCGCCAAAGCAGAGGGGTGACGTCACTGGAGCTCGGCCTTCGGAATTCCCTACAAGTGGAATCCACTTTAGCAGGCATAGTCTACCAACACAAAGGAGAGACAACAGAGATACACAACACCGAAACAAATCTATAAAACAGATATATAAACAGAAACACATATATATATATATAAATATATATATAAACAGAAACACAGCAATCAAATAGAGCTGGAAAGTAACATGAGCATCATGAAAAAACAAGGGAAAGAAAGGAGTACAAACAATGCAGGACAACTTAATTCTACAGGAGAACCTAGAAGCATCAGAAACAGGGATAGGGAAAGAACTTAACGCATACCTAACTCAGATGGAAAGGAATATTAGAGAAGAGATGAGGCAGCAAGTCCAAGCAATAAAAGTATATTTTGAAAATGAATTAAACAAACAAACTCAAATGGCAAACAACGAGCTTTACCAGGAGATAGAGATCTTAAAAGAAATCAAACAGTAATACTAGAAATGCAGGAAAGTATTAACCAAATTAAAAACTCAAACGAGAATATTACAAATAGTCTAGATCAAGCAGAAGTCAGAATATCAGATAATGAAGACAAAGTTTATCAACTTGAAAAGAATATAATCAACACAGAAAAGAGGCTTAAATCCCACTAGCAATCTATTCAAAGGATATTGGATGTCATAAAAAATGAGAGTCATTGGGATAGAAGAAGGCATAGAGATTCAAACCAAAGGAATGGAGAACATATTAAATAAAATAATTCTAGAAAACATCCCAGAGATGAAAGATGGATCGGATTGTCAAATCCTGGAAGCCTACAGGACCCCAAACATTCAAAATCATAATAGACAAACTCCAAGACATATAATTATGAAGATAGCCAACATACAGAACAAGGAGAGAATATTAAACACTATAAGAGAAAGGAGGCAGATTACATTCAGGGGAAAACCAATTAGGTTAATGACTGATTTTTCATCACAGACTTTGAAAGCGAGAAGATCCTTGAACAATGTATTTCAAATGCTGAAAAATAATGGATTCCAACCAAGAATACTGTATCCAGCAAAATTAAGGTTCAGATTTGAAAACGAAATTAAAGTCTTTCACAATAAACAAAAGCTAAAAGAATTCGCAGCCAGAAAACCAGCACTGCAAAGCATTTTGAGCAAAATACTACAAGAAGAGGAATTGATAAATAGTGCCGAAAACTAACAGCAGGAGGTATCTCAGTAAAGGGGGAGGAAAATAACCAAAAAAGTAAAAACTAGCCAAACTAAAACATAATAAATAAATAAACATGATTGGAAGAACAAATCATATTTCAATTGTAACCTTAAATGTTAATGGCCTAAATTCACCAATCAAGAGAATGGGCTAGTAACCTGGATCAAAAAAAATAAATCCAACAATATGCTGCCTTAAGGAGACTCATATGATAGGAAAAGACATACAGAGGGTGAAGGTAAAAGGTTGGGAAAAATCATACCACTCACATGGCCCTCAGAAGCAAGAAAGAGTGGCCATACTCATGTGGAATAAAATCAACTTCAAACCTAAGTTAATCAAAAGGGATAAAGAAGGACACTATATTCTGTTAAAAGAAACCATCCACCAACAAGACATAACAATTATGAATTTGTATGCACCAAGCAATGGAGCTGCAATGTTCATAAAACAAACTCTCCTCAAGTTCAATAGCCAAATAGACTACAACACAATAATTATGGGTGACTTCAAGACACCACTCTCGGCATTAGACAGATTCTCTAGACAAGAACTGAATAAAGAAACTATCAAACTCAACAGCACAATTTGTAACCTAGACTTAAACGACATATATAGAATATATCAGCCATCATCAAGTGGATACACGTTCTTCTCAGTTTCACATGGATCCTACTCAAAGATAGACCATATATTATGCCATAGGGCAATTCTTAGTAAATATAAAAGCATGGAGATTATACCATGCACTATATCTGATAATAATGGAATGAAGCTGGAAATCAATGATGAAAGAAGGAAGGAAAAATCCTACATCACATGGAAAATGAACAACATGCTACTGAATGATCAATGGGTTACAGAAGACATAATGGAGGAGATAAAAAAAATTCTTAGAGACAAATGACAATACAGACACAACATACCGGAATCGATGGGACACAATGAAAGCAGTTTAAGAGGGAAGTTCATTTCTTGGAGTTCTTTCCTCAAAAAAAGAAAAAAATCAACAAATAAATGAACTCACACTACACCTCAAAAACCGAGAAAAGGAAGAGCAAAACAACAGCAAATGTAGTAGAAGACAAGAAATAATTAAATTTAGAGCAGAAATCAACAAAATTGAAACAAAAAAAATTAAAAAATTTGATAAAACTAAAAGTTGGTTCTTTGAAAAAATAAATAAGATTGACAGGCCCACAGCCATGCTAATGAAGAGAAGAAGAGAGAGAACTCAAATTACTAACATACGGGATGAAACAGGCAATATCACAACAGACACTACAGAAATACAGAAGATAATTAGAAAGTATTTTGAAACACTATATTCCAATAAAATAGAAGATAGTGAAGATATCGATGAATTTTTTAAGTCATAAGATCTGCCCAGATTGAGTCAGGAAGACACACGCAATTTAAACAGACCAATAACAAAGGAAGAAATGAAAGAAGCCATCAAAAACTACTAACCAAAAGAAGCCATGGACCGGATGGGTATACAGCGGAGTTCTACAAAACCTTTAAAGAAGAATTAATACCAATATTTTTCAAGCTATTTCAAGAAAAACAAAAAGAAGGAGCTTTTCCAAATTTATTCTATGAGGATAAATCACCCTGATCCTGAAACCAGACAAAGACACTTCAAAGAAAGAAAACTACAGACCAATATCTCTAATGAACTTCGATGCAAAACTTGTCAATAAAATCCTGGCGAATCGAATACAAAAGCATATCAAAAAAATTGTGCACCATGATCAAGTAAGATTCATCCCTGGGATGCAAGGCTTGTTCAATATACGGAAATCAATAAATGTCATTCACCACATCAATAGACATAAAGACAAGAACCATATGATCATCTCAATAGATGCAGAAAAAACATTTGACAAAGTTCAGCAACACTTTATGTTCAAAACACTAGAAAAACTAGGGATAACAGGAACTTACCTCAACATTGTAAAAGCTATACATGCTAAACCTCAGGCTAGCATCATCCTAAATGTGGAAAAACTGAAGGCATTCCCTCTAAAATCTGGAACAAAACAGGGATGCCCTCTATCACCACTTCTATTCAATTTAGTTCTTGAAATAGTAGCCAGAACAATTAGACAGACAAAAAAAATTAAAGGCATAAAAATAGGAAAAGAAGTATTTAAATTATCGCTATTTGAAGATGTCATGAAAATATATTTAACAGACAACAAAGGGTCTACAATGAAACGGCTAGAGTTAATAAATGAATTCAGCAAATTGGCAGAATATAAAATTAACACGCATAAATGAAAGGCATTCCTGTATGTCAGCAACACAACTTCTGAAATGGAAATGAGGAAAACCACTCCATTCACAATATCCTCAAATAAAATAAGATACTTGGGAATCAACCTAACAAAAGACGTGAAAGTTTTATATACTGAAAACTACAGAACCCTAAAGAGAGAGAGAGAAGAAGATCTAAGAAGATGGAAAAACAAAAGACCCAGAATAGCAAAAGCAACTCTAAACAGAAAATATGAATCTGGGGTTATAGTGATACCAGAGTTCAAACTGTACTAAAAGCAATAGTAACAAAAACAGCGTGGTACTGGTAACAAAATAGGCAGGTGGAACAATGGTACAGAATAGAGGACACAGAAACCAATCCTCAAAATTACAACTTTCTTATATTTGAAAAAGGGGCTAAAAGCATGCAATGGAAGTAGGATAGCATCTTCAAACAATGGGGTAGGGAAAATTGGGGAAAGGTGGGGCAAGGGAGAGAAGTGAACAACAGCAGATGAGGTAGAGAAAGAAGATGGGAGGGGATGGGAGGGGGTATAGTAGGGGATAGTAGGGGATAGGAAATGTAGCAGAATACAACAGTCACTAATATGACATTATGTAAAAATGTGAATGTGTAACCGATGTGATTCTGCAACTCGTATTTGGGGAAAATTGGGAGTTCATAACCCAATTGAGTCAAATGTATGAAAGATGATATAGGATGAGCTTTGTAATGTTTTGAACAACCAATAAAAAATAAATAAATAAAGGTTTAAAGTTGAGTGGGAAGAAATCAGCTAAAAAAGAGTTGAGATGCATTCATTTTGCTAAGCAGAAACTTTGTTTTGTGTACTTGTAACTATCACAAATTTATTTTACCAGAAAACTGGCTTTTAAAAATGCACATAATTGAGATTAAAGGATAATCCACTTACCTTCAAGAAAAACTCATAGCATTTCCTATATTTTTCATATTTTATTTTTTTGTGAATATTTTGACATGGACCAGGTCTAGACTTAGGCTATTCTTCCAGAATACTACCTCATCTGACAAGTTGGTACAATGTGTTGGATTGTTCTTTTCATCTTTTATTTAATAGTTTCTAGATGATAATGTGTATTTTTCCATATGTTTGTTTGGACATACATACCCAACTATATCTTTGCATTTTCTGTTTTACTGGGGAAGAGACTCATCAAAAGCTCTTTATTATATGTATCAACAATCAAACATTCAGAGCATGCAATTATACATAATTTTGCATGAAAATATTTTTGTACCATTTTTATAAAGATTTAGAATTATTAATACTGTCCCTACTGTAATTAGTAACTCCTTACAAAAAGAATTAATCAATTGACTTTATATCAATTATGAATATGAAAATTACTAAAATAAGTATTTGGCAATTAATATGCAATTGATAGAAAGTGAAATCACAATAAAGCCATTTAAAATGTCAGTGCATATGGTCCTTAAATAATAGGTTGTTCAAAAAAAAAATTCTCTAATTCAAAAGAGTTAATATGCCATATTACAGCTAAATGTGATATAAAAACCTTAAATTATCAGTATTGATAAATAAGAATGATACCTGTTTACTTAAATATGTTTATTTGATTTTCACTGTAAGATGTTAATTCTGGAAGACTTGAGAATTAAGAAAGACTTGGTCTATATTATTTCTAACAGGCTAATCAAAGTACTTTTAAATATATATGTATATATATATATATATATATATATATATATATATATATATATATATGTAACACATATGCATGAATATAGATACATATGCATAATAAATGTATTGTAATATATTTATCAGGTGGTTATAATTTTTAAATTTTCTCAAGAAAAAAGAATGACTATAAAAAACAGTTTTAAATGTAAATTTCATAGCATAGTACTGTTTGTAATGCTATCAGAGAAAAATACTTATGGAGGGAAAATGAAAAAGGAAGAGAGAGAAGGGGGAAAATGAGGAAGAAAGTGAGTAAAGAAGAGGGAGAGGAGTGTTTGATGAAAAGATAAAAGTGGAGGGGCTGGGTTTGTGACTCAGTGTTAACATGCTTGTCTAGCATGTGTGAGGCAGTGGGTTATATTCTCAGCACCACATACGAATAAATAAAATGAAGGTCTATCAACAACTGAAAAAATAAAAAAAGGAGAAATATTACCAAAATTCCAAGATTTTATGAATGTTAAATACAAAAAATTATGTTGCATAGCCTTATGTAAATTCTAGACTCCCCAAAATAATCATTAAATGCTAGATTATTAGTGTTATAACTAAAAATCCATTGCTCTTCTACAGTCTGTGGCATGCTAGTGCTATAACAAATTGTATTATAACACCAAAATAAAATTCTAATATTTATACAGTAACTGACCCAGTTTAACATCAATGCAAGAAGATTCCTATGTGATATAATGTGTATTTTGACGTTCATTTTTATTCAACACTGGTACATTACTATTTCTCCAGTTAATGCACATCATAGGATGTATATTTCATCCACAATTTAGCAAATATATACACATTTGTTTTGCTTTCAATCACTTTTGCTTCAGAACACATGTATTCCTCCATGTTTCTTGACTTCTCTTTTTGTGACACTTCTTTCCAAACACATTATTTTCGATTTCCATTATCACTTTTGAAGCAAAACTGACACACCCGTCATGATAAAACATAACACTAATATTACCATTAGATGTAAAACTGGTTTAAATGAATGATTGTACATCAATATAAAATTTCTTGTATACTTTCAGATATCAATTCAATCCATTATTCAAAGTGAAACCAGTTATATCATTTATTCACAGTATGGTCTATTCATGCATTGTCTATATATTGATAGACACATGGTACACCTCTGTGTACTCCCAACAATAATTTCTATATCTTCAAAATATTGCTCCCAGAAATGGTGGAAAAAATATGCATGTCAACTGATCTACATATACATTTTATCACAGTAATATTCTGGACACAAAATGCAAAGGTCACACTTATGACTGTCCCAAAGCCTAAATGGAAAGTGAACATGGATTACTAAAAACATCCATGTCCAGGTTGCCTAATGCTCTCAAATGTCAATCCTATTGGTGATTACATATGTGTTTCTTCCTAAGACTACATTTTCAATCTCACCCTGTTGAAACTGTCTAAACCTCTCACTCATTTTATAATTTGCCTGATTTCCTACTCTCTATTCACATCTGCTTTCCTACTTTTTTCCCCAGTTCATCATTGTGACTGACTCTTCACATGTGCTGACATTTATATTCAATCTCTACCAGAAACCCTATTGCTAAAGAACTTTTGTTCCAAATTCTATACTCAATCTTCTTCGTAATCCTACCGACTATATTCCTAATCCTAGCAAAAATCCCTTTTTTAACTGGATGCTCTCTTCTACATTCAATCATCGAAGGTACAAGGATCTATGCCATTGCATATCAATTTATCTGAGACATATGTGCAGAACATAATTCAAAGCTAAGTATCCCACTCAAAGGCCAAATTCCCTTCTAGGATTCAAATCTTACCTAGATTTATATTTCAATACTTATATTTCACCTATATTTTCATGTAAATATCGCAGGTTTCCAATAACATTGTTCATCAAGCAGAATGATTCCTAACCCATATTGAACATGTTATTAATCCTAACCATACACTGTTCCTCAATCTAACTTTACAGAAGAGCAGAGACAGAGTTGGTATTACAATACAGGAATGTATGGATCTTCCACCTGCTGAGAACCTCAAAGGTTCATGTAGAAATAATCCCTGGAGAATGTGTAGGATGCTATGAACGACCTGAGAGGGCAAAAGTCATCTTCCATGGCAAAAAAACATGGTCAGGATAAAGTGTTGTGTCTTAATCAGAATCTCTCTTCTTAATGTAGAGAAGATGGACCAAACCAAGCCTCTGTAGAGAGCTGTTCCCCAGTACCTATGGTTGATATACCATTCTAACTTATGAAAATGTCAGAGGAAGTAGGTGCAGCCTCCATCTCATGGGACCCTTGGAAGCATCTGTTAGGACAAAGTGGTTGCCAAGGCTGTGACCTCATTCAGTTCCTGAAGGAAGTGACCTACCTCACTTTCTTGGTGATGGAATCTCTGAACTTGGGATACAGGAAACCAGGCACACAGAGCCAGTCCCAGTACCAGTCCCAGTGGTCTCACTTGTTTGGATTTACCAAGGACAGAGTCAGTCTTTCTTGGTACCTACTGATGTGAGGATGGCCAAATGCCAGAAAAGCTCTGAAGAGGGGCCCTTCCTGAGAAAGCAGAAAGTGGCTCACCAATGGATCCTCACAACTTCACAGAGTTGGCCAAAGAAAACAGATCTGAGACAAGACAGGCCATTTTGTGGTAACATAGTATGGCCCACCATTCAGAGGACACACTGTATAGTCACAGACCTACTTGGGGAAAGGAGGTGCCTTTGTGGGTGTGGGTGTGAGATTTGGTTCTGTCTCATCTTCTGAGAATAGGTGGAAAAGGCGGGTTTTTTTTGGTTTGGTGTGGACTCTTTATAGTAGGTCGTTTGACAAGGTGAGTGTTTCTTTATCTATGTATTCCACTGTGTCCATGGTTGAAGACATTAGAAAAGAGAATGCATCAAGGATGTGTCCTGTCTATTAGGAAGCTTCCCAGCATTCATCCTGCCCGATTTATTAATGGACTGTGGCTTGTCTTATAGATGTGCAACACCTACTAAATTCCTAAGTTCATGTTTTCTTCCTAAATTCTGGCCACTCTCCAAAATAGTCTTATGGATTTGTGTCCAAGATATGTACCCCTCCAAGCTCTGTGACATGGCCATGTACTGGATAGCTGAAGGAAATGGGAGCATCTCAGAAAACACAGATATCAGTGTGACCAGTAATGTCTCAGTGGAAAAACCCTTCTTTTGGCCTTTTGCTTACCTATTGTTCTGTTGACCTGAATGTCAGGAGGTCTTTGCCTCAGTCCACCCATTTGGGAAGACTGATGAAAACTGTTTTCAAATGGAAATGCATGCGCATCACCTGTCGCTCTTTGTTTAATTGCTTAGGATAAGGATGTGTCTGATTCAGCCTCTTGGCCCTGTGTGATGCTGTGGCTTAGATTCTCAGCACCTCATGGATCTAAAGAAAGATTCCATGTGTGTATCCAAAACAAAAATGGTAAAAAAACACGCTGACTTTAGGAAAATAAGTGGCAAGGGAGCTCTTTTGAACACTGTCTTGGGCTGCGCCCCTCATGGAAAACTCCAGCAAGAGGTTATGATTAGTGTCTATATGGAAGAGGATGAGGGCCTTGTGGGAGTGTTTTGGTTTTAATTGTGTTTATTTGTGTGGTGGTTGGAAGTGATGACTGGGTCCACCTGGGCTTGAACTCTGGTGTGATACCCTTAGAGACTGAGGTCTAGAACTGACGTCAGAGAAGTATTGCCATGAATTGTGTTGGAGTTTTAGGAGGCCATGCATGAGAGTCGCTCTTGGAAACTGAGATCTTGGACCAGGGTAGCTTTCCACAGAACACTGGGAATCTCAGCCAGGATATCACATGATTTCATTCTGAAAGACTTGGCAGCAATAGTTGAGAGTCAAAACTCACATGGACCTCATATTGTAGACCTCAATGGGCCTGGCTTCATGTGACTTTTTGGTCACTCTTTGGGAAGACTTTCCTCTGAGAATTCTCCAGAACTTTCATTGAAATAAACTTCCTCAACATTTAATGGTTCCTGAATAAATTTAAACCCACAGTGCCTCCAACTTCATCCTTTAAAAATGGCTAGATAAGTACCATGACATTTTTTAAATTCCCATGACCAGATGGCACTGGAGTAACTTTGGATCTTATGCTGTTGATCATGAGTGTACAAGACAGTGCCTTGATTGACTTGGTTTCATGAGAATGGTGTAGAACAGAGATGCCAGTAATTTGGAGCCTGCTGAGTTGGGGCCTAGAGCAGTGATGTGCAGGTGTGCGGTAAAACATTTGTGTTGGGGCCATGTGGATCTGCCATTGGCTTCCAAATGGCTTGTGACTGACATGCTGCAGCCAGCAGACCCTTATATGTAAAGGCATCTTGTTATATGGAGATTTTTCAGGGCAATGTTCAGAATCAAGTTGCTATGGTCAAGGGGGCAAGCATGTGCGATAGAAGCCTGGTTGGTGCATTTATATGCAGACCCTGACACACCACATGTGACAGAAATCCCTCCAGCACTGTGCCCCAGTTGAAATCCTTGTATTTCAAGAAGCAAATACCAAACTCCAAGTGCAGCAGCAAGAAACACCACGAAAACTGGAGGATTACCAACTGGGTTCACAGTCCAAACACGGAAACACTTAGCCCCAAGTTGCCACAGTTTACCTACAAAGAGAGAATTCAGAACTGCTGCCACATGTTCATTAGGAAAATAAGAAACAACATCCTCCAGGTCACATAGATGAAGACCCAGCTTTGATGGTCTCACTACAAAGAAAGCTAAAGCTTCTGACAACACCGTATATTTCAAGTGCCCAACCTCAGAGGCAGTTTCTCAAGAAGTCTTTAGGCAAGCAGAGCTCCATGTTTCTGGAGTGTTTACCCTTTCCCTTACTTTTGGAAACTCCTCTACCACCTTCAAGGTTGTGAACTCCTGAGCATTTTCCATTCCAGATATGTATTAACAGATTTTCTAATTCTTCTCCTCTAATTGTGTCTTACTTGGGGCGAAGGTAATGTCAAGGCATTTTTCTGGATGAGAGTGGAAAGATTTTTGTTTAGCATATGTTTGCATACACATTGGATTCATTTTCCTATTTTCCATTTGAAATACTGAATCCCTGACACTAACCCATACTGTACTAGAATCTGACTACTAATCCTAATATGATGGAGAAAAAGAATCCTAACAGAAAAGAAATAGAAGCTGTTCAGAGAAGGCATGGTATATATTTGGACTTGTCTTTTGCAAGTAGGTGTTATAATTCTAGTCAATTTTTAATTGAAATAGTCCTCCATGTGTTTTTAAAGTTAACAAATATGTGAATTCCTGTCTCCCTTTCTCTGAATCCTATTCAGCACATCTATTTTATATGCACATAAAGAATCCTACCTTTTATCACGTGTATATTTTTGTGCGGTAGCTGATTTGGCAGATACAAATTTTGAGAAGAGATCACTCCTCCTAGATGCTGTTGGAACTGAAAATTGAACCTATGGGTGAGCTTCCTAGGAGAACAACATTATACATAAATCCCTGTTAAGTAAATTGAATATTTTTAGATCTGTGAATGATGTATATTTCATGGTGAATTTCGATTGGCATATATGTTGCTACATTTTAAAATTTGTGTGTGTGTGTGTGTGTGTATACACACATACACACTCTCCAGATTTTTCAAAATATGAAATATATGTGTCTTATTTACACTCCCTAAATTCATTCATGTTCAAGTATGTGGATTTATAATCAACTTTTCACAAGATTATTTTCAGAAATATTCATCCACCTGAAATTCATATTTGTTTTCTATTACTGAAAACTAACTTCAGTGAATGGTGCATACGTATCCTGTTGATAGTCACAGCCGAAGGGGCCACAGCAAACTTCCAGGTGCCAGCAAACTTTCAGCTGCAGGCTGATGATTGGCTCACAGCGGCCTTAGCAACTTCTAGCTCATTGTCTCCTCTGTGGTGATGCTCATTGGAGATGCTCATTGAGATGTTTCCCCGCCTTTCAGACTTCCAGCTTATGATTGGCTCACAGCAGGCCCAGCAACATCTAGCTGATTGGCTCCTCTGCGGTGATGCTTATTGGGCTGTTTCCCTGCCCATTCAGACCATGGAGCTGCTCATTGGGGTACTTTTTTGGCTCTGCCCACGTGACCCAGCCAATCTGCCTCAAGAGCAGGAGGATTGTGAGAAGTGGATAGAGGCTTATGTGGGAGGGAGAGGCTTTTGGGAAGCTGGTGTTGAGAGTTGGGGTTCTGAGGATTTTTCCTGAGAGGCTGTTTTGCTTGGCGTGTGTGGTTCTAAAAATAAAGTTAGTTTCTTTTGACAAGTGGATTCTGATTGTGCCCAGCCAGACAGCGGCATTTGGTGGCTCATATGGGGAGCGACTGAGGGTAACTGATAAGGTAAACTGCTCGCACTTGAGGGCAGGGCGAGAGGATAGGTAGCCATTTTATGATTCCTCTTTTGTTTTAAGTTGCCTGTCCCTGGAGATGAGTGAGATGGAAGAAAAACTGCTCACATCTGAGGAAAAACTATTTGTGTCTGAGGAACAGATAGGGAGAAAGGCTATAATAATTTTTTGTTGTTCCATTTTTATTTCGTTCTATCTCTTTTTTTTGTTTGGTGTTATCTTGTTGGTTTGTATTATAGTAGAAAAATGGGATCAAAAATTAGTAAAAAACAAACCAAAAAAGTGTTAAGTAAATTGTTAGAGGAAGGAGGCATCCCAGTAAAATCAAGAGCAGTCATGGCAATTGTTGATACAATACAAAAATGTAGACCATGGCTTTTTAAGGAGGAGTTGTTAAATATATCACAATGGAACCATCATGGTGCAGATTTAAAAAGAATAGAAAAGAAAAGCCCAGGGATTCTGCCAGTTGGCACATTGCCATTGTGGACATTCATATCTTGTTTGCTTAGTTCAAAGCCTTCAGTTCAGTCAATGGTAGAGGAAGAAGAAGACATATTGATTCAAGTAAAACAGAAGGTGTCTCAAGTTAGTCAGACAGAAGAAAAAATTCAAGTAAAAGAGAAGGTCTCTCGAGCTAGTCAGATAGAGGAAACTATTCAAGTAAAAGAGAACGTCTCTCGAACTAGTCAGACAGAGGAAAAAATTCAAGTAAAAGAGAAGGCCTCTAAAGCTAGTTAGACAGAGAAAGAAAGAGTAAAACAGTAAAAAAAATCAGGGGAAATTTACAACAGGAGACTGCTACTAACACCTTTCTATCACCAGATGACATAAGTGTCCAACTAACAAGGCCACTTTCTTATGCTGGGAGGCCCCCAACTCCCGCAGTTGATAGTTAGGATCCTGAGACAAGATCTCAAATATTAACATGCCCTGTATTTGAGGGAGGAGGGCAGCGTGTTTACCATGCTTTAAATTTCAAAACAGTGAAGCAGCTAAAAGAGGCTGTAACAACCTATCGTCCTCAAGCACCCTTCAATGTAATCATGGTCGAATCCATTAACAACTTGAACATGAACCCAGTGGATTGGGCTAATATGTGTAATGTTGTGCTAAATGGAGGACAATGCATGTTATGGAAGGTTGCCAATGAGGAATGTTGAAAGGAGACAGCTAGGCGAAATGCAGGAGCTGGTTATCCTCAGAGAAATATAGATATGTTGTTAGGAAAGGGACCTTATGAAGATCAGCAGCAGCAAATTGCATATGATCATGGTGTATGTGGACAAATTGGTGTAGATGCAATTAAGGCATGGAAGACTTTACAAGAACATGGAGGTTTACAAGGTCAATTATCTAAGGTAATACAAGGAGCTAATGAACCTTATGCTGAATTTGTAGATAGGCTTATTCAAAGAGCTACCAGAGTTTTTGGGAATACAGAACAAGCAATGCCATTACTAAAACAACTGGCTTATGAGCAAGCGAATCGTTGTTGCAGAGATATCATTAGACCATGGAAAAATGAAGATTTAAACACATTGATTTAATTATGTAGAGACATTAATGAACAAGAGCAAGTCATGGCAGCTGCAGTAAAACAGGCTTTAGTTGCCAGATACATTAATGAACAAGGGCAAATTGTGGCAGCTACAGTAAAACAGGCTTTAGATGCCAGACCAAGAACATCCTACCAATGTGAAGAAACAGGACATTTTAAAAGGAATTGGCCCATAGAAGGAGGGTTTAACAATATTAGGTATCAAAGGAGTAGAATACCAGGTATTTGGCCACAATGCCATAGAGGGAGACATTGGGCTAATGAGTGCTGTTCTCAAACCACCATAGAGGGTACTCAATTATCAAAAAATGAACAAGGACCAGGTGTTGATCCACGATATCATGGAGAAAGGCATTGGGCTCAATTGCCAAATAAATGGACAGGGGGTTCCAATGCTCCGGGGCCCCAAACCACAAATATACAGAGCACTGGAGGAACCCAGCAACGCCATCAGGGTAGTGCCCAGGACACATTGTCCATCAGATCCCTCATCAGACAAACCAGAGGGTGCACATTGTTGGACATCTGCGCCTCTGCCAGATCAGTACTAACTCCAGAGATGGGAGTTCAAATCATTCCCACAGGGGTAAAAGGACCTCTTCCCAAAGGAACCATGGGCTTATTATTGGGATGCAGCTCTTCTACTCTAAAAGAACTTATGATAAGTCCTGGGGTGATTGATCCCGATTATGAAGGTGAAATAAAAATTATAGCCAGTTCTCCAAAGGACATATCAGTAATTTCACAAGGAGATAGAATAGCACAGTTACTAATAATACCCAGCCTGTATGATAAATTTTCCAGTCGTACTGTAGAAAGATGTTCCAAGGGATTAATCTCCACAGGTGTAGATTTGGCTATGCTTTCTTTAAATTTAGATTCTCGCCCCATGCTAAAACTAAATATTCAAGGGCATGAATTGAATGGGCTACTGGATACAGGTGCAGACATTAGCATCATCTCTCGTCAAGAATGGCAAAAACATTGGCCATTACAACAAGCCACTCAAACACTTCGAGGCCTATAAGTGGCGACTAATCCCCATAGAAGTAAAATGGTATTAGATAGGAAGGATCCTAAAGGATGTGAAGGAACTATACAGCCATATGTATTGGATCATCTTCCCATAAATTTATGGGGACGAGATGTCCTAGATCAATTAGGTTTGACATTAACAAATAACATCAACCAAAATGCAGCCACTATTATGACTAGACAAGGTTTTAGGAAAGAAAAAAGATTAGAGAAACAAGAATAAGTCATAGCAGCACCAATACAAATAGATCAAGGAACAGAGAGACATGGGTTGGATTTTCAGAAAGGGCCACTGAGACAATAAAAATTACCTGAAAATCAGAAAAACAGTATGGGTTCCTCAGTGGCCCCTGACTAAAGAAAAGATACAAGCAGTCCATGACCTGGTAAAACAACAATTAGCAGAAGGACATATACAACCGACTGTATATCCCCAAAATACTCCCATTTATGTCATCAAAAAGAAATCTGGTAAATGGAGACTATTGCAAGATTTTAGAGCCATTAATAATGAGATGGTTATTATGGGACCTGCTCAATCAGGGATTCCTCAATTGTCTGCTTTGCCAATAACCTGGTATGTTTTAGTTATAGATATTAAATATTGTTTTTTTTTTTCAATTATAATTCATCCTAAGGATAGTCCAGGTTTTGCTTTTACTATCCCTGCACTGAATCATGAAGGTCCTGATCAGAGATATTAATGGAAAGTACTGCCTCAAGGGATGGCTAACAGCCCAACTATGTGTCATATTTATGTTAACAAAGTAATCCAGCCACTTAGAAATCAAAATTCTGAACACAAATATTTCACTATATGGATGATGTATTATTAGCACACAAAGCTAAAAACACATTGCTAGAAAGTTATGCCACACTTACAAACTTATTAAAAATTATAATGTAGAGATAGCAATAGATAAAGTACAATTAAATTTTCCAATTAATTATTTAGGAGTTCTGTTATCCTCAACCATGGTCAGTCCACCAAAAATTCAAATACGAGTAGATCAACTCAAATCACATAACGACTTTCAAAAGTTATTAGGAGACATAAATTGGATAAGGCCTTATCTAGGTATACCAACAGGAGAGTTGGGACCTTTATTTGATATCCTAAAAGGTCTATCAGATAAAAATTCACCCCGCATGTTAACACCTGAAGCAAGAAAGGCATTAAAAATCAATGAAACATATATGGAAAATATGCATTTGGATAGAATTGATATAAGTTTGCCTTTATTATTTATTGTACTACCAACAAAAATTATTCCTACAGGAGTATTTTGGCAAGAAGGTCCATTATTATGGATACATTTATCTTATTCTCCTTACACTGTTCTTACTAGGTATCCTGAGGCTTTAGGATAATTAATACTCAAAGGAATTAAAGCAGCAAAGGGAGTGTTTGGAATTTCTTCCAATAAAATTTTTACTCCATATACTCTGAATCAAATTGATGAGTTAGCTAATGAGTTAAATACTTGGGCAATAATCATGGTCCAATCTAATGTTTCATTTGATAACCACTTACCATCTAACCCTTTATTGTCTTTTTGGTCATCACATCCTGTAATTTTTCCAAAATTGAGAAGAAAAACACTTATCATGAATGCTTCAAATATATTCACTGATGTATCAAATAATGGTACAGCAGCAATAGTTATACCTGATAAAACTTATAAATTTTTAGTACCCAAACAATCAGCTCAAAAGGTAGAGCTTAATGCAGTATTACAAGCTTTTGAGATATTTAAATATTCTGTATTTAATTTATTTTCCGATAGTCAGTATATAGTTAATGCTATAGTATCCCTTGAAGTTGCTGGTAAGATTTCTCCTTTCTCTACTGTTTTCTCTTTACTTTCCAATATAAAAAGTCTAATCTGGGACAGAAAAGATCTATTCTTTATAAGACATATCAGGGCACATCCAAAAAGAAGATGATTTGACTCAAGGCCTTATCAGCTGATATCCAAAATTCTAGTTTGACTATCCTTACATCTGAGATAGAACCAGGATGCTTTTTTCATTATCTATTTTATTATTGCCCTTTCCCACATTCTATTTTGTTTTTTAAGCTCATACAGACCTAGTTTAATGTTTTGCTGATCAGTTCTATTTTTTGACAAAAGAGTTTTTGAACATTGCAATGGAGATTTCACGTGTAAAAAGTTATAAGGCCTTTACTATTAGGTTATGTGTTGTATGTATTATATTATGTGTGCACACTTGTGTTTTGTGTGATATGTTTGAATGTTCGTATGTCCATATATGATATATGATGAGCGCTCATAAAAAAAATGGATCCAAATATTTTTTTATTCACATTATTTAAATGGTTTAATTTAAATTGGGTAAAGAGCTGTTGAGGTTTGTTTTAAAATTTGAAAAAAAGGAGGTTAACAGATCTGTTTCCTTTCTTTCACCTTTCCTTTTCATTATATTTTATAATTATCTTCAAGACAATGTAAATAGTTAAGAAAATTGTTTTCTTTCAGTGCCTTCTGGAATGTTACATAATTTTTCTTTAGCCATTATTGCCAGAATTCCTATCTTCATCCCAGTGCTGGTGAAATCAAAGATAAAACCAATCTACAGCTTCTGCAATAGCCATCACTGAAATGCTTGCAGAACTTGCCTAGACACATTGAGAACTCTCCTGTATGCATTGTAAACTACCTGTTTGTGCAGCGACTTGTGGTAGTGTTCGGGTATATTTGCTGATGATGTCATCGGTGGTACAATTTTTCCAAAAGGAGCCGTCAATTGGCTTGGTGTATCTTCCTCTCTTCTGTGTGTCATTATCGTCCAGCTAATGTTTGGGGGCCATTAGAGGTGAGGCAAAGAACCTCACCACCCCCCGTGGTACAAAGACCTCTCCACAGGTGTTGCTGTAAACTGGACCGGTAGTCAGTGATGGGTAAGATCCAATTGCAATGGTACCAACTTAACGGGTAAGGACCATATGTACTATTGGACAACCTAAGGCAGGCACTGTCCCTAAGCCACATGTGTGTTGTTTAAACAGAGAGGGGGAGATGTTGAGAGCCACATCCGAAGGGGCCCCAGCAAAATTCCAGAAGCCAGCAAACTTCCAGCTGCTGGCTGATGATTGGCTCACAGCAACATCTAGCTGATTGGCTCCTCTGCGGTGATGCTCATTGGGCTGTTTCCCTGCCCTTTCAGACCACGGAGTTTCTCATTAGGGGACTTATTTGGCTTTGCCCACATGACCTAGCCAATCGGCCTCAAGAGCAGGAGGATTGTGGGAGGTGGAGAGAGGCTTGTGTGGGAGGAAGAGGCTTTTGGGAAGCCAGTGGTGGCAGTTGGGGCTCTGAGGGTTTTTCTGAGGGCGTGTGTGGTTTTAAAAATAAAGTTAGTTTCTTTTGACAAGTGGCTCCTGATTGTGCCCAGCAAGACTGCGGCATTATCCTAATATTTCTACAGTAACTGCCCCAGTTTAACAGCAATGCAAGTAGACTCTTATGGGACATGATTTGTATTTTGATGTTCATTTTTATTCAACACTGGTACATTACTATTTCTTCAGTTTATGCACATCAGAGGGTATATATTTCTTGCACAAGTTGGCAAATTTATAGGCATTTGTTTCACTTTCAATCACTTCCTGCTTCAGAACACATGCATTACTCCAGGTTTCTTAACTGGTCTATTCGTGAGACTTCTTTCCAAACATTTTATTTCCGATTTTCTTTATAATTGTTTAAGCAAAACTCACACACCCTTCATGATAAACCATAACTATCATTTCACAATTAGATGTATAACTGTTTGGAATGAATGATTGTATATCAATATAAGATTTCTTATATATTTTCTGATATCAATTCAATCCATGATTTAAAGTGGAACCAGTTATATTATTTATTCACAGTATGGTCTATTCATGCATGATCTATATTCATAGACACAGGGTACACCTCTTTGTACCCCCAATACTAATTTATACGTTTTCAAAATATTGCTTCCAGTAATTGAGGAAGAAATACTCATGTAACCTGATCTAAATATGCATGTTATCACAGTAATATTCTGGACGCAAAATGCAAAATTCACACGTGTGATTGTACCAAAGCCTAAATGGACACTGAACATGGATTACTAAAAACATCCATGTCCAGCTTGCATAACGCTCTCAAATGTCAATCCTATCGGTGACTACATATTTGTTTCTTCCTAATATATTCAACCTCAAAACTGTTGAAAATGTCTAATACTATCACTCACCCTGTACTTTGCCTGTTTTCCTAATGTCTCTATTGATATCGGCTTTCCTACATATTTTCCCCAGTTCATCATTGTGACTGACCCTTCACATGTGCTGACATTGATATTCACTCTCTAACCAAAACCCAATTGCTAAAGAACTTTTGATACAAATACTAAATTCACCCTTGTTCCAAAATCTACCGACTATCTTCCTGATCCTATTGATTATCCCTGTTTGAGTGGATGTTCTCCTCTACATTCAATCATCCAAGGTACAAGTCCTATGGCATTGTATATCGACTTATCTGAGACATGTGTGCAGAACGTAATTTAAAGCTATGTATCGCAATCAATTGCCCAATGCACTTCTGAGCTTCAAATCTCACCTATATTTCTGTTTACATACTTATATTTCACCTCTGTATTCCTATAAATATTGCAGGTTCCCAATACCATTATTTATCCCACAGAATGATTCCTAAACCAAATCGATCCTGTTATTATCCCTAACCATACACTGTTGCCTCAATCTAACATTACAAAAGAGCAGGGACAGAGTTCATCTTACAATACAGGAATGTAGGGGATCTTACACCTGCTGAGAACCTCAAATTTCTATGCAGAAATGATCCCTGGAGAAGATGTAGGCAGCTATGAAGGACCTGAGAGAGCAAAAGCCATCTTCCATGGCAAACACCTTGTGATAACGAAGGGATGTGTATGAATCAGCCTCTCTTTTCTTAATGTAGAGAAGATGGACCAAACCAGACCTGCGTGGAGAGGTGTTCCCGGGTGGCCATTGTTGATATACCATTCAAACTTGTCAAAGTGTCACAGGAAGTAGGGGCAGCCTCCATCTCATGAGACCCATGAAAGCAACTGTTAGGACAAAGTGGTTGCCAAGGCAGTGATCTCATTCAGTTCGTGAAGGAGGTGACCTACCTAAATTCGTTGGTGATGGAACTCTCTGAAATTGGGATCCAAGAAGCCAGGCACCCAGAGCCAGTCCCAGTCCCAGTCCCAGTGGTCGAACTTGTTTGGATTTACCAAGGACAGAGTCAGTCTTTCTTGGTACCTAATGATATGAGGATGGCCAAATGCCAGTAGAGCTCAGAAAAGGGGCCTTTCCCTAGATAGCAGGTATTGGCTCAATGCTGCCTGCTGACAACTTCGTAGAGTGGGCCAAGAAGAACAGATCTGAGACAGGCCAGGCCATTTTGGGGCAACATAGTATGGCCCACCAGTCAGAGGACACTCCAGATAGTCACAGACCTACTTGGGGGAAGGAGGTGCTTTTGTGGATGTGGATGTGAGTTTGTGGTTTTGTCTCATGTTCTGAAAATAGGTAGGAATGGTGGTTTGTATGGTTTGGAGTTGACTGTTTCTAGGAAGTCGTTTGGCAAGGCGAGTGTTTCTATGTCTGTGTATCCACTGTGTTCGTGGTTGTAGTCTTTAGAAGAGAGAATGCATCAATGGAGGTTTCCTGTCTAGTTGGAAGCTTCCCAGCATTCATCCTGCCCACTTTATAAATGGACTGTGGCTTGCCTTATGGATGGGCAACACCTACTATCTTCCTAAGGTCCTCTACACATCTTGATTTCTGGCCTCTCTCCAGAATAGGCTCATGGTTTTGTGGCCAAGATATGTACCACCTCCAAAATCTGTTACATGGCCATGTAATGGATAGCTGAAGGGAATGGGAACATCTCAGAAAACTCAGATATCAGTGTAACCAGTAAAGTCTCAGTTTAAAAACCTTGCTTTGGCCCATTTGCTTACCTATGGTTATGTTGCCCTGAATGTCAGGAAGGTATTTGCCTCAGGCCACCCCTTTCTGAAGCCTGAAGAAAACATTTTTCAAATGGAAATGAATGGGCATCACCTGTGGATCTTTGCTTAATTGCTTTGGAAAGAGATGTGTCTGAATCAGCCTCTTGGCCCTGTGTGAGGTTGGGGCTTTGATTCTCAGAAGGTGATAGATAAAGAAAGATCCCATGTGTGCTTGGGTTTTCTATTGCCTCCAACTCACATAAAGGATTTATACCTACAATCAGTAGGATTAAATTGGAGAATAAGAACAGTATTAACGGCAGGCCTATTTGATCACTCCTGGTTCACAGGAAGGGTGTCTAGGTCACCCTGACTTTAGGCAAATGAGGTTCAAGGGAGTTTATTTTGGAAACTGTCTTGGGCTTCGCCCCTCATGGAAAATTCCATCCAGAGGTTACGATGAGTGTCTATATGGAAGATGATGAGGGCCATGTGGCAGTGTTTTGGTTTTAATTGTGGTCATTTGTGTGCTGGTTGGAAGAGATGACTGGGTACACCTGGACCTGAACTCTGGCGTGATTCCCCTTAGAGACTGAGTTCTGGAACTGACTTCAGGGAAGTATTGCCATTAATTTTGGTGGGATTTTAGGAGGCCACACATGAGAGTCGCCCTTGGAAACTGAGATCTAGTCTCAGGGTGTCTTTCCACAGTGCACTGGGAATCTCCACCAGGATATAAGACGATTTTATTCTGAAAGACTTGGCAACCATAGTAAAGAGTCAAAACACATATTGAACTCACATTGAGTAGACATCAATGGGTCAGGCTTCATGTGACATTTTGGCCACTCGTTGGGAAGCGTTGCCTTTTAGAGTTCTCCAGAGCTTTCATCCTCACCATTTAATGGTTCCTGAATGAATTGAAAAACCAGTGCATCCAACTTGATACTTGAAAAATGGCTAGATAAATACCATAAAATTTTTGAAATTCCCATGACCAGGTGGCACTGGAGAACCTTTGGATATCCTGTTGCTGATCATGAGTGTACCAGACAGTGCCTTGAATCACTGGGTTTCATGAAAATGGTGTAGAACAGAGATGCCAGTAAGTTGGAATTTGCTGAGTAGTGGGCCTAGAACAGTGATGGGCAGGTGTGTGATTAAACATCTGTGTTGGTGTCATGTGGATTGGCCATTGGCTTCCAAATGGCTTTTGACTGACATGGTGCAGCCAGCAGACCCTTGCATGTAAAGGCATCTTGTTATATGGAGAGGATTCAGGGCAATGTTCAGAATCAAGTTGCTAGGGACAAGGGGGAAGTCTATGTTGGATAGAAGACTGGTTGGTGCATTCTCCTGGCAGACCCTGACCCACCACACATGACAGAACTCCCTCCAGCACTGTGTCCCAGTTGAACTACTTGTATTTCGTGAAGCAAACACCAAACTCCCATTGCAGCAGCTAGAAAGACCATGAAAAATGGAGGATGACCACATGGCTTCAGAGTCCACACAGGAAGACACTTAGCCCCCATTGGCCACAGTTTACATACAAAGAGAGAATTCTGCACTACTGCCTCATGTTCATTAAAGAATAAGAAAACATGTCCTCCAGGTTACATAGATGCAGACCCAGCTTTGATGGTCTCACTGCAAAGGAAGCTAAAGCTCCTGACTACAACATATATTTCCAGTGCCCAAACTCAGAGGCAGTTTCTCATAAGTCTTCCGGTCAGCAGAGCACCATGTTTGTGAAGTGTTTACCCTGTCCCTTACTTTTGGAAACTCTTCTACCACCCCCAAAGTTGTGAACTCCTGAGCATATTCCATTCCAGATAAGTATTCATAGATTTTCTAACTCTTCTCCTCTAATTGTGTCTAACTTGGGGCGAAGGTAATGTCAAGGCATTGTTCTTAATGAGAGTGGGATGATTATTTTTAGCACATATTTGCATAAACATTGGATTCATTTTCCTAATTTTCATTCGAAATACTGAATCACTCGCACTAACCCATACCCTACTAGACTCTATATTCTGACTCCTAATCCTAATATAATGGAGAAAAATAACCCAAAATGAATAGACATACAAGCATTTCAGAGGAGGCATGGTGTATAATTGGACTTGCCTTTTGCATTATGTAGAATTGGAGTTATAAATCTAGTCCATTTTTTGTTGAAATAGTTCTCCATGTGTTTTTTTAACTTTTGTTGTTTGTTGTTCAAAACATTATATAGTTCTTGATATATCATATTTCACACTTTGATTCAAATGAGTTATGAACTCCCATTTTTATCCCGTATATAGTTTGCAAAATCATATCAGTTACGCATCCATTGATTTACATATTGCCATACTAGTGTCTGTTGTATTTTGCTGCCTTTCCTATCCTCTACTATCCCCCCTCCCCTCCCCTCCCCTCCCATCTTCTCTCTCTACCCCCTATAGTGTAATTTATTTTTCCCCCTTGTATTTTTCCCTTTCCCCTCACTTCCTCTTGTCCGTAATTTTGTATAACCCTGAGGGTTTTCTTCCATTTCCATGTAATTTCCCTTCTCTCTCCCTTTCCCTCCTACCTCTCATCCCAGTTTAATGTGAATCTTCTTCTCATGCTCTTTATCCCTACTCTGTTCTTAGTTACTCTCCTTATATCAAAGAAGACATTTGGCATTTGTTTTTTAGGGATTGGCTTCCTTCACTTAGCATAATCTGCTCTAATGCCATTCATTTCCCTGCAAATTCTATGATTTTGTCATTTTTTAATGCTGAGTAAAACTCCATTGTGAATTAATGCCACATTTTTTAACCATTCGTCTATTGAAGGGCATCTAGGTTGGTTCCACACTCTTGCTATTGTGAATCGTGCTGCTATGAACATCAATGTAGCAGTGTCCATGTACCATGCTCTTTTTAGGTCTTTATGAAATAGACCGAGAAGAGTAGTAGCTGGGTCAAGTGGTGGGTTCCATTTCAAGCTTTCCATGAAATCTCCATACCGCTTTCAAAATTGGCTGCACCAATTTGCAGCCCCACCAGAAATGTACATGTGTACCCATTTACACACATCCTCGCTAAAACTTGTTGATGTTTGACTTCATAATGGCTGCCAATCTTACTGGAGTGAGATGGTATCTTATGGTGGTTTTGATTTGCATTTCTCTGACTGCTAGAGATGGTGAGCATTTTTTCATGTACTTGTTGATTGATTGTATTCCTCCTCTATGAAGTGTCTGTTCAGGTCCTTGGGCCATTTGTTGATTGGGTTATTTTTCATCTTATTGTCTAATTTTTGAGTTCTTTGTATACTCTGGATATTAGGGCTCTATCTGAAGGGTGAAGAGTAATGATTTGTTCCCAGGATGTAGGCTCCCTATTTACCTCTCTTATTCTTTCTTTTGCTGAGAAAAAAAAATTAAGTTTGATTAAGTCCCATTTCTTTATTCTTGTTATTAACTCTTGTGCTATGGGTGTCCTATTGCAGAATTTAGAGCCCGACCCCACAGTATGTAGATCGTAGCGAACATTTTCTTCTATCACACGCCGTGTCTCTGATTTGATATCAAGCTCCTTGATCCATTTTTTGTTAACTTTTGTGCATGTCGAGAGGAAGGGATTCAGTTTCATTTTTTTTCATATGAATTTCCAGTTTTCCCAGCACCATTTGTTGAAGATGCTATCCTTCCTCCATTGCATGCTTTTAGCCCCTTTATCAAATATAAGATAGTATGTAGTTTTTTGGATTGGTTTCTGTGTCCTCTATTCTGTACCATTTGTCCACCCGCCTGTTTTGGTACCAGTACCATGCTCTTTGTGTTACTATTGCTCTGTAGTATAGTTTGATGTGTGGTATCGCTATACCGCCTGATTCACACTTTCTGCTTAGCATTGTTTTTGCTATTCTGGGTCTTTTATTTTTCGATATGAATTTCATGATTGCTTTCTCTATTTCTACATGAAATGCCGTTGGGATTTTGATTGGCATTGCATTAAACCTATAGAGAACTTTTGGTAATATCGCCATTTTGATGATGTTAGTTCTGCCTATCCATGAACAAGGTATATTTTTCCATCTTCTAAAATCTTCTCCTATTTCTCTCTTTAGGGTTCTGTAGTTTTCATTGTATAAGTTTTTCACCTCTTTTGTTAGGTTGATTCCCAAGTATTTTATTTTTTCTGAGGATATTGTAAATGGAGTGGTTGTCCTCATTTCCATTTCAGACAATTTTTTGCTGATATACAGGAATGCCTTTGATTTGTGCATGTTGATTTTACATCCAGCCACTTTGGTGAATTCATTTATTATCTCTAATAGTTTCTTTGTAGACCCTTTTGGGTCTGCTAGGTATAGAATCATGTCATCTGCAAATAGTGATAATTTAAGTTTTTCTTTTCCTATTTTTATGCCTTTAATTTCTTTTGTCTGTCTAATTGCTCTGGCCAGTGTTTCTAGAACTATGTTGAACAGAAATGGTGAGAGAGGGCATCCCTGTCTTGTTCAAGATTTTAGAGGGAATGCCTTCAATTTTTCTCCATTCAGAATGATGCTAGCCTGAGGCTTAGCATAGATTGCTTTTACAGTATTGAGGTAGGTTCCTGTTATCCCTAGTTTTTCTAGAGTTTTGAACATAAAGGGATGCTGTACTTTGTTGAATGCTTTTTCTGCATCTATCGAGATGATCATATAGTTCTTATTTCTAAGTCTATTGATGTGGGAAATAACATTTATTGATTTCTGTATATTGAACGAACCTTGCATCCCATGGATGAATCCTACATGCTCATGGTGCACAATTTTTTGATATGTTTTCGTATCCGATTCATCAGAATTTTATTGAGGATTTTTGCACCTAGGTTCATTAGAGATATTGGTCTGTAGTTTTGCTACTTTATAGTGAGTTTCTCTGGTTTAGGAATCAGGGTGATGTTGGCCTCGTAGAATGAATTTGGAAGTTCTCCCTCTTTTTCTATTTCCTAAAATAGCTTGAAAAGTATTGGTATTAATTCCTATTTAAATGTTTTTTAAAACTCCGCTGTATACACATCCGGTCCTGGGCTTTACTTAGTTGATAGTCTTTGGATGGTTTCTTCTATTTCCTCCATTGATATTGGTCTGTTTAGGTTGTCTATATCCTCCTGACTCAATCTGGGCATATCAGATGACTTAAGAAATTTATCGATGCCTTCACTATCTTCTATTTTATTGGAGTATAAGGATTCAAAATATTTTCTGATTATCTTCCGTATTTCTGAAGTGTCTGTTGTGATATTGTCTTTTTCATCCCGTATGCTAGTAATTTGAGTTCTCTCTCTTCTTCTCTTCATTAAAATGTCTAAGGTTCTGTCGATTTTATTTATTTTTTGAAAGAACCAACGTTAAGTTTTGTCAATTTTTTCAATTGTTTCTTTTGTTTCGATTTCATTAATTTCAGCTCTGGTTTTGATTATTTCTTGCCTTCTACTTCTTTTTCTGTTGTTTACTTCCTCTTTTTCTAGGGTTTTGAGATGAAGTATGAGATCATTAATTTGTTGGTTTTTTTCTTTTTTTAAGGAATGAATTCCAAGCAATGAAATTTCGTCTTAAAACTGCTTTCAATGTGTCCCATAGATTTTGATATATTGTGTCTGTGTTTTCATTTATCTCTAAGAATTTTTTAATTTCCTCCTTGATGTCTTCTAAAACCCATTGATCATTCAGTAACCTATTGTTTATTCTCCAAGTGATGCATGATTTTTCTTTACTTCTTTTATCATTGATTTTCAGTTTCATTCCATTATGATCAGATGAGATGCATGGCATTATCTTTACTCCTTTATATTGTTTAAGAGTTGCCCTGTGATGTAATATATGATCTATTTTGAGAAGGATCCATGTGCTGCTGATAAAAAAGTGTAACTGCTTGATGTTGGGTGATTTATTCTGTATATGTCAATTAAGTCTATGTTATTAATTGTGTTATTGAGTTCTATACTGTTGCCTCAATTTAACATTACAAAAGAGCAGGGACAGAGTTCGCCTTACAATAAAGGAATGTAGGTTATCTGCAAACTACTGAGAACCTCAAAGTTCCATGCAGAAATGATCCCTGGAGAAGATGTAGGCAGCTATGAAGGACCTGAGAGAGCAAAAGCCATTTTCCATGGCAAACGACCTGGACAGGAAAAAGGGATGTGTCTGAATCAGCCTCTCTCTTCTTAATATAGAGAAGATGGACCAAACCAGCCCTGCGTGTACAGCTGTTCCCACGTGCCTATTGTTGATATTCCATTCTAAGTAGTCAAATTTTCACAGGAAGTAGGGGCAGCCTCCATCTCATGGGACCCATGGAAGCAACTGTTAGGACAAAGTGGTTGCCAAGGCAGCGACCTCATTCAGTTCCTGAAGGAAGTGACCTACCTAACTTTCTTGGTGACGGAACTCTATGAACTTGGGATCCAAGAAGCCAGGTACCCAGAGCCAGTCGCAGTACCAGTCCCAGTGGGCCCACTTTTTTGGATTTACAAAGTACAGAGTCAGACCTTCTTGGTAACTACTGATGTGAGGAGGGCCAATTGCCAGTAGAGCTCTGAAGAGGGTCTTTTCCTGAGATTGCAGGTAGTGGCTAACCGCTGACTCCTCACAGTTTTACAGAGTTGGCAAAGGAGACCAGATCTGAGACATGACAGGCCATTTCGGGGGGAAAATATTATGGCCCACCAGTCAAAGAACACTCCAGATAGTCACAGTCCTACTTGGGGGAAGGAGGTGCCATTGTGGGTGTGGGTGTGAGTTTGTGGTGTACCAGACAGTGCCTTGATTAAATGGGTTTAAGGAAAATTGTGCAGAACAGAGTTGCCAGTAAGTTGGACCCTCCTGAGTAGTGGGGCCAAAGCTGTGGTGTGCAGGTGTTTGATAAATCATCTGTGGTGGGGCCATGTGGATTTGCCATTGATTTCCAAATGGATTGACACTGACATGGTGCAGTGAGGAGACCCTTGAATGTAAAGGCATCTTGTTATATGGATAGTTTTCAGGGCAATGTGCAGAATCAGGTTGCTATGGACAAGGGGGCAAGCTATGTGGGAATGAAGCCTGATTGTTGCATTCTCTTGCAGACCCTGAAAAACCACACGTGACAGAACTCCCTCCAGCACTGTGTCCCAGTTAAACTCCTTGTATTTCATAAAGTAAATACCAAACTCCCAGTGCAGCAGCAGGAAAAAACCACGGAAAGTTGAGGATGACCAAAAAGCTTCACTGTCCACACGGGGAGACACTTAGCCCCCAGTGGCCACAATTTACCTACAACGTGAGAATTCAGCACTGCTGCCTCATGTGCATTGGAAAATAAGAAAGAATGTCCTCCAGGAAACATAGATGCAGACCCAGCTTTGATGGTCTCTATACAAAGGAAGCTAAAACTCCTTACAACAACATATATTTCAAGTGCCCATCCTCAGAGGTAGTTTCTCAAGAATTTTTTTAGGCCAGCAGACCTCCATATTTCTGGAGTGTTTACCCTGTCCCTTACGTTGGAAGACTCCTCTATTACATCCAAGTTTGTGAACTCCTGAGCATTTTCTATTCCAGATATATATTCACAGAATTTCTAACTCTTCTCTTCTAATTGTTTCTTATTTGGGGCGAAGGTGACGTGAAGGCATTGTTATGGATGAGAGTGGGAAGATTTTCATGTAGCACATGTTTGCATACACATTGGATTCATTTTCCTATTTTCCATTCGAAATACTGAATCTCTGACACTAACGCATACCCTACTAGACTCAGACTACTATTCCTAATATGATGGAGAAAAATAACCCAAACAGAATAGAAATACAAGAAGTTCAGAGGAGGCATGGTGTATAGTTGGACTTCCTTTTGCATGATAAAGTGTAGGTGTTATAAATCTAGTCAATTTTTATTGAAATAGTTCTCCATGAGTTTTTTTTCCTTTAATTTTTATTGTTGGATCTTCAAAGCATTACATAGTTCTTGACATATCATACTTCACACTTTGATTCAAGTGGGTTATGAACTTCCATTTTTCCCCGTATACAGATTGCAGCATCCCATTGGTTACACATCCACTGTTTTACATATTGCTATAGTGTCTGTTGTATTCTGCTGTCTTTCCTATCTACTATCTCCCATCCCCTTCCCTCCAATCTTCTCTCTCTACACCACCTACTGTAATTTATTTCTTCCCCTTGTTTTATTCCCCTTTCTTCTCATTTCCTCTTGTATTTAATTTTGTATAACCATGAGGATCTCCTTCCATTTCCATGCAATTTCCCTTCTCTTTCCTTTCATTCCCACCTGTCACCCCTGTTTAATGTTAATCTTCTTCTCATGCTCTTCCTCCCAACTCTGTTCTTAGTTACTCTCGTTATATCAAAGAAAACATTTGGCATTTGTTTTTTAGGCTTTTGCTCCCTTCACTTAGCATAATCTGTTTAATGCCATCCATTTCTCTGCAAATTTTATGATTTTGTCATTTTTTAATGCAGAATAATACACCATTGTGTATAAATGCCACAATTTTTTTTTTATCCATTCATCTTTTGAAGGGCACCGAGTTTGGTTCCACAGTCTTCCTATTGTGAATTGTGCTGCTAGGAACATCGATTTATCAGTGTCCCTGTACGATGCTCTTTTTAGGTCTTTAGCGAATAGACTGAGAAGAAAAATAGCTGGGTCAAATGATGTTTCCATTCCCAGCTTTCCAAGAAATCTCCATACTTCTTTCCAAATTGGCTGCACCAATTTGCAGTCCCACCAGCAATGTACAGGTGTACCCTTTTCCCCACATCCTCGCCACCACTTGTTGTTGTTTGACTTCATATTGGCTGCCACTCATACTGGAGCGAGATGGTATCTTAGGGTGGATTTGTTTTGCATTTCTCTGACTGCTAGAGATGGTGAACATTTTTTCATGGACTTGTTGATTGATTGTATGTCCTCCTCTGAGAAGTGTCTGTTCAGGTCCTTGGCCCATTTGTTGATTGCATTATTCATTTTCTTATTGTTTAATTTTTTGAGTTCCTTGTATACTTTGGAAATTAGGGCTCTCTCTGAAGTGTGAGGAGTAAGATTTGTTCCCAGGATGTAGGCTCTCTACTTACCTCTCTTATTGTTTTTGTTACTGAGAAAAATCTATTTAGTTTGAGTAAGTCCCATTTGTTCATTCTAGTTATTAACTCTTGTGCTATGGGTGTCCTATTGAGGAATTTGGAGCCCGACCCCACAGTATGTACATCGTAGCCAAGGTTTTCTTCTACCAGAAGCCGTGTCTCTGATTTGATATCAAGCTGTTTGATTAATTTTGACTTAACTTTTGTGTATGGCGAGAGAAAGGGATTCAGTTTCATTTTGTTACATATGGAACTCCAGTTTTCCCAGCACTAGTTTTTGAAGATGCTATCCTTCCTCCATTGCATGCTTTTAGCCCCTTTATCAAATATAAGATAGTTGTGGTTTTGTGGATTTGTTTCTGTGTCCCCTATTATGTACCATTAGTCCAACCACCTATTTTGGTACCAGTACTATGCTCTTTTTGTTAGTATTGCTCTGTAGTATAGTTTGAGGTCTGGTATCGCTCTACCGCATGATTCACACTTCCTGCTTAGCATTGTTTTTGCTATTCTAAGTCTTTTATTTTTCCATATGAATTTCATTATTGTTTTATCTATTTCTACAAGAAATGCCGTTGTGATTTTGATTGGCATTGCATTAAACCTACAGAGAACTTTTGGGAATATCGCCATTTTGATGATGTTAGTTCTGCGTATCCATGAACAGGGTACATTTTTTCATCTTCTAAGATCTTCTTCTATTTCTCTCTTTAGGGTTCTTTAGTTTTCATTGAGTAAGTCTTTCACCTCTTTTGTTAGGTTGATTCCCAAGCATTTTATTTTTTTGAGGATATTCTGAGTGGAGTGGTTTCCTCATTTCCATTTCAGAGGATTTGTCACTGATATACAGGAATTACTTTGATTTATGCTTGTTGATTTTATATCCTGCCACTTTGCTGAATTCATTTATTAGCTCTAACAGGTTTTTGTAGACCCTTTTGGGTCTGCTATGTACATAATCATGTCAGCTACAAATAGTGATAATCTAAGTTCTTCTTTTCCTTTTTTTTACGCCTTTAATTTCTTTCATTTTTCTAATTGCTCTTTCCAGTGTTTCAAAAACTATGTTGAACAGAAGTGTTGAGAGAGGGCATCCCTATCTTGTTCCAGATTTTAGAGAGAATGCCTTCAGTTTTTATCAATTTAGAATGATGCTGGCCTGAGGCTCAGCATAGATTGCTTTTACAATATTGAGGTATGTTCCTATTATCCCTAGTTTTTCTAGAGTTTTGAACAGAATGGGTTGCTGTACTTTGTCGAATGTTTTTTTCTGCATATGTCGGGATGATTATATGGTTCTTATTTTTAAGTCTATTGAAGTGGTGAATAACAATTATTGATTTCCATATATTGAACCAGCTTTGCATCCCAGGGATGAATCCTACTTGATCATGTTGCACATTTTTTTAATATGTTTTTGTGTCTGATTTGCCAGAATTTTATTGAGAATTTTTGCATCTAGGTTCATTAGAGATATTGGTCTGTAGTTTTGTTTCTTTGAAGTGTCTTTGTCTGTTTTAGGAATCAGGGTAATATTGGCCTCCTAGAATAAAATTGGAAGTTGTCCCTCTTTTTCTATTTCCTGAAATATCTTGAAAACTATTGGTATTAGTTCTGCTTTAAAGGTTTTGTAAAACTCTGCTGTATACATATCCAATCCTAGGCTTTTCTTAGTTGCTAGTCTTTGGATGATTTCTTCTGTTTCCTCAATTGATATTGGTCTGTTTAGGTTATCTATATCCCCCTAACTCAATCTGGGCAGATCATATGACTTAAGAAATTTATTGATGCCTTCACTATCTTCTAATTTATTGGAGTATAAGGATTCAAAATAATTTCTGATTATCTTCTGTATTTCTGAAGTGTCTGTTATGATATTGCCATTTTCATCCCGTATGCTAGTAATTTGAGTTCTCTCTCTTCTTCTCTTCCTTAACATGGCTAAGGGTCTGTCGATTATATTTATTTTTTCAAAGAATCAACTTTTAGTTTTGTCAATTTTTCAATTGTTTCTTTTGTTTCAATTTTATTAATTTCAGCTCTGATTTTAACAATTTCTTGCCTTCTACTTCTTTTGCTGTTGTTTTCTCATGTTTTTCTAGAATTTTGAGATGAACCATGAGATCTTTTATTTGTTGTCTTTTTCCTTTTTTAGGAAAGTACTCCAGGCAATGAATTTTCCTCTTAGAACTGCTTTCAATGTGTCCCCTAGATTCTGATATGTTCAGTCTGTCTTTTCATTTATCTCTAAGATATTTTTTATTTTCCTCCTAGATGTCTTCGATAACCCATTGATCATTCAGTAGTCTATTGTTCATTCTCCAAGTGATGGATGATTTTTCCTTCCTTCTTTTACCATTGATTTTCAGTTTCATTCCATTATGATCAGATAAGATGCCTGGTATTATCTGTACTCCTTTATATTTTCTAAGAGTTGCCCTGTGACATAATATATGATGTATTTTTGAGAGGTATCTATGTGTTACTGAGAAAAAAGTGTAACTGCTTGTTGTGTGGTGGTATATTCTATATATGTCAATTAAGTCCAATTTATTAATTGTGTTATTGATTTCTATTGTTTCCTTATTCAACTTTTGTTTGGAAGATCTGTCCAGTAGTGAGAGAGGTGTGTTGAAGTCTCCCATGATTATTGTATGGTGGTCTATTAGACTCTTGAACTTGAGAAGAGTTTGTTTAGTGAACATAGCTGCACCATTGTTTGGGGCATATACATTTATGATTGTTATGTCTTGTTGGTGTATGGTTCCCTTGAGCAGTATGTAGTGTCCCTCTTTATCCCTTTTGATAAACTTTGGCTTGAAATCTATTTTATTTTATATGAGTATGGACACTCCTGCTTGTTTCTGAAGTCCATATGAGTGATATGATTTTTCTCAACTGTTCACCTTCAGTCTATGTACGTCTTTTCCAATCAATTGCGTCTCCTGTAAGCAGCATATTGTTGGGTCTTGTTTTGTGATTCATTCTACTATCCCGTGTCTCTTAATTTGTGAGTTTAAGCCATTAACTTTTATGGTTATTATTGAGATATGGGTTGTTCTTCCAGCCATATTTGTTTATTTATGTTACTAAGCATGGTTTGTTTTTCTTTGATTATTTTCCCCCCTTTACTGTACTACCTCCCACTGTTGGTTTTCATTGTTATTTTCTATTTCCTCTTCCGATCATCTTTTGCCGAGGATGTTTTGAGGAGATGGTTTTCTAGCTGCAAATTCTTTTAAATTTTGTTTATCATGGAAGGTTTTAATTTCATCTTCCATCCTGAAGCTTAATTTCGCTGGATGCACAATTATTGGTTGAAACCCATTTTCTTTCAGCTTTGGAAAAATGTTATTCCAGGATCTTCTAGCTTTCAGAGTCTGTGTTGAAAGATCAGCTGTTATAATGATTGGTTTACCACTAAATGTAATCTGCTTCCTTTCTCTTGTAGCTGTTAAAATCCTCTCCTTATTCTGTATGTTTGGCATCTTCATTATAATATGTCTAAATGTGGATCTCTTATGATTTTGCACATTCGGCATCCTGTAGGCTTCTAGGATTTGGGATTCTGTCTCATTCTTCAAGTCTGGGAAGTTTTCCCATATTATTTCATTGAATTGATTTCTCATTCCTTTGGTTTGGACCTCAATACCTTCCTGTATCCCAATGATTCTTAAGTTTGGTGTCTTTATGTTATCCCATATTTCTTGGATCTTCTGCTCATGGTTTCTTAACAGTCTTGCTAGCTGTCTCGGTTCTTTTCAAGTTGAAATACATTGTCTGATGTTCCATCTTCTAAGTGATCTCCTCTGCTGGTAGTATTCTCAATTGAGTTTTTAAGTTGGTTTATTGCTTCCTGCATTTCTATGATTTCTGTTTGTTTGTTTTTTATAACCTCTATCTCCCTGTATAGTTGATCTTTTGCTTCTTGGATTTGTTTATGTATTTCATTGTCAAAGTGATCTTTCATTGTCTGATTTTGCGTTCTAATGACTTCCTTGAGACTCCAGATCATCTGAAGCATGTATGTTTTGAATTCTTTATCTGACATTCCATCTGCTGCAGGTATTACCTCTTCTAATGTTGAGTTGACCTTCATTGGTTGTTGTCCTTTCTTTCCTTGTCTTTTCATACTGTTCGCGTATCTTTCTGTTTGTTCAAATTGTTGTGTTATTGAATTTTACCCCTAAATATTTATACTGCTCTTTTATAGTTGCAAAGTCTCCCTCACAGGCGCAGGCCGTGGCTCTGCCCCTCCTCCAAATCGGGCAATGTGCCTACCTCACCAGCAGGCTGCTTGGCCTGTTATGCCGGTCGGTAGCAGGTCTTCCTACCTTGGAGGAGCGGGCAGCAGCTGTACCCCTCTGCTGGCGCTGGGCCTGTTCTGCCAGTGGGTCACAGGTCCACCTACCCTGCAGGTGCAGTTGTCGGCTCTGCCCCTCCGCATGACGCTGGGCCTCTTCTGTCTGTGGGTTGAAGGTCGGTCTACCTTGCAGCCGCGGGTGGCGGCTCTACTCCTTCCCAAACCGGGGTGATGTGTCTAACACGCTGGCAACTCACAGGGCCTCTTGTGCCGGTGGGTCAGAAGTCCACCTGCCTTGCAGGCACAGGCGGCAGCTCGGACCCTCCCCCAACCTGGTGATGTGTCTACCACCCTGTCGGGCCCCTGGGCCTGGTCTGTCCATGTTCGCAGGTCCACCTACTTCGCAGGCGCGGGGGGCGTCTCTGCCCCTCTGAAGGCCGCTGGGCCTGTCCTGCCGGTGGGTTGCTGTTCACCAACCTTGACGTCGCAAGGGGCGCCTCTGCCCCACCGCGGTTTTCTGGGCCTGTTCTGCCTGTGGGTCGCAGGTCCGCGTACCTTGCAGCCGGGCGGTGGCTCTGCCCTTTCCCCAACCAGTGCGATGTGTCTTTTACGATTGGCGGGCCGCTAGGCCTGTTCTACCGGTGGGTGGATGGTCCGCCTACCTTGCAGGTGCGGTTGGTGGCTCTGTCCCTCCTTCTATTCATGTGTATTTAAAGTTAACAAATATGTGAATTCCTGTCTCCATTTCTCTGTACCCTATTCAGCCCATGTATTTTTATATGCACATGTACAATCCTACCTGGTATCACAAGTAAATACTTATGAGGTTGCTGACATGGCAGATACAAATTGTGAGAAGAGATCACTCCTCCTAAACGCTGTTGGAAATTAAAATTCAAACTATGGGTGAGCTTCCTAGTTGAACAACATTATACATAAATCTATGTTCAGTAAAATGAAGATTTTTGGATTTGTGGATGATATATATTTCATGATGTATTTCGATTGGCATATATTGCTACTTTTAAATGTCTGTGTGTGTGTGTGTGTGTGTGTAGGTATAAATATATATATATATATATATATATATATATATATATATATATATATATATATATATATATATATATATATTTACTGTCCAGATTTTTCAAAATATAAAATATATGTGTCTTATTATACACTCCCTCAATTCATTCATGTTCATGTATGTGGATTTATTATCAACTTTTCACAAGATTATTTTCAGAAATATTGATCCACCTGAAATACATATTTGTTTCCTAGTACTGAAAACTAACTACAGTGAATTGTGCATACAAATCCTAATATTTCTACAGTTACTGACCATGTTTAACATCAATGCAAGTAGATTCCTATGGGACATGATATGTATTTTGACGTTCCTTTTTTTTTAACACTGGTAAATTACTATTTCTTCAGTTTATGCACCTCATAGGGTATATATTTAATCCACAAGTTAGCAAATTTATATGAATTTTTTTTCACTTTCCATCACATCCTGCTTCAGAACACATGTATTCCTCCATGTTTCTTGACTAGTCTTTTCATGAGACTTCTTTCTAAACACATAATTTTGGATTTCCATAACCACTATTGAGGCAAAAGTCACACACACTTCATGATAAACCATAACACTAATATTACCATTAGATGTATAACAGGTTGGAATGAATGTATGAATATCAATATAACATTTCCTATGTATTTTCAGATATCAATTCAAACCATTATTTAAATTTGGAACCAGTTATATTATTTATTCAGAGTATGGTCTATTCATGCATTTTCTCTATATTCATATAACACAGACTACACCTATTTGTACCCCCAATACTAATTTATTCGTGTTCAAAATATTGCTCCTCAAAATGGTGGAAGAAATACTCATGTCACCTGATCTATATATAAATTTTATCACAGTAATATTGTGGAAACAAAAAGCAAGGTCACACTTATGATTGTACCAAATGCTAAATGGAAAGTGAGCATGGATTACTAAAAACATCCATGTCCAGGTTGCCTAATGCTCTCAAATATCAATCCTATTGGTGAATATATATTTGTTTATTCCTGAAATTACATATTCAACCTCAACCCTGTTGAAAATGTCTAATCCTATCACTCACTTTATACATTGCCTGATTTCCGAATGTCTTCATTGATATCTTTTTTTCTATATTTTTTCCCCAGTTAATCATTGTGACCGACTCTTCAAATGTGCTGACATTTACTTTCACTCTCTACCCAAACCCGTATTGCTAAAGATCTTTTGGTCCAAATCCTATACACACTCTTCATTATAAACCTACCGACTATCATCTTAATCCACCAACTATCCCTTTTTGACTGGATGTTGTCTTTGACATTCAATCATCCAAGGGACAAGGTCCTATGACATTGTATATCGATTTATCTGAGACACCTGTGCAGAACATAATTTAAAGCTAAGAATCCAAATCATGGGCACAATGCCCTTCTGGGCTTTAAAAATTACCTAGATTTCTGTGTTCATACTTATATTTCACCTATATATTCTTGTAAATATTGCAAAAATCACAATACCATTATTCATCCCGCAGAATGATTTCTAAACCAAATGGAACCTGTTATTAACCTTAACCATACAATGGTCCCTCAATCTAACTTTACAGAAGAGGAGGGACAGAATTGGTCTTCCAATATATAAATGTAGGGGATCTTCCAGCTACTGAGAACCTCAAGTTCCATGCAGAAATGATCCCTGGAGAAGATGTAGGCAGCTATGAAGGACCTGAGAGAGCAGAACTCATCTTTCATGGCAAACAACCTGGTCAGGATGAAGGGATGTGTCAGAATCAGCCTCACTCTTCTTAATGTTGACAAGATGGACCAAACCAGGCATGTGTGGAGAGCTGTTCCCGGGTGCCTATGGTTGATATACAATTCACAGTTGTGAAAGTGTCACAGGAAGTAGGGGCAGCCTCGTTCTCAGGAGAACCTTGGAAGCAAATGTTAGGACAAATTGGTTGCCAAAGCAGTGACCTCATTCTGTTCATAAAGGAAGTGACCTTCTTCACTTCCTTGGTGATAGAACTCTATGAAATTGGGATCCAGGAAGCCATGCACCCAGAGCCAGTCCCAGTACCATTCCCAGTGGGCTCACATGTTTGGATTTACCAAGAACAGAGTCAATCTTTCTTGGTACTTACTGATATGAAGATGGCCAAATTTCAGGAGAGCTCTGCAGAGGGGCCTTTCCTGAGAAAGCAGGTAGTGGCTCACCGCTGGCTCCTGACAACTTCACAGAGTTGTCCAATGAGATCAGATTTGAGACAGGACAGGCCATTTCAGGGAAACGTAGTATGGCCCACCAGTCAGAGGACACTCTGGATAGTCACAGACCTACTTGGGGAAAGGAGGCGCCTTTGTGGGTGTGGGTGTGAGTTTGTGGTTTTGTCTCATGTTCTAAGAATAGGTAGGAAAGGAGGTTTATTTGGTTTGGTGTGGACTGTTTCTAGTAATTCTTTTGACAAGGTGAGTGTTTCTATGTCTGTGTATCCCACTGTGTTCATGGTTGTAGATATTAGAAAATAGAATGCATCAATGGATGTGTCCTCTTTAGTAGAAAGCTTCCCAGCATTCATCCTGCCCGATTGATGAATGGACTGTCGCTTCCCTTATGGATGGGCAACACCTACTATTTTCCTAAGGTCCTGTTTTCTTCCTGATTCTGTCCACTCTCCAGAATTGGCTCATGGTTTTGTGTCCAAAAAATGTACCACCTCCAAGCTCTGTGACATAGCCATGTACTGAATAGCTAAAGGAATGGCGAGCATCTCAGAAAACTCAGATACCAGAGTGATGTGGAAAGCCTCAGTGGAGTAACCCTGCTTTGGGCCTTTTGCTAACCAATTCTTCTCTTCCACTGAATGTGAGGAAGGTCTTGGCCTCAGGCCACTCCTTTGTGAAGCCTGAAGAAAACAGTTTTCAAATGGAAATAAATGGGCATCACCTGTGGCTCTTTGTGAATTGCTTTGGAAACGGATATGTCTGAATCATCCTCTTGGCCCTGTGTGAGGCTGTGGCTTAGATCTCAGCACCTGTTGGATCAAAAGAAAGATCCCATGTGTGCATCCAAAACCAAAATGGAAAAAGATCAGTCATTGTTGATGAAGTCTCTCGCCTTCCTCTGTTAGGTTCCTGACCTCCATCAAGTGAGAATAGTGATCCTTTGAAACAAATGAGTTCTTCAAAGCACTGCAGAGGCTAGCCCATACATGCTTGTGTTTTGTCATGTCTCCAAATCACATAAAGAATCTATACCCGACAGTCAGTAGGCCTCAAATTGGAGAAGCAGAGCAGTATTAATGGAAGGCATATTTGATCCCTCCTGGTTCACAGGAGGGGTGTTCAGACCACCCTGATTTTAGGGAAAAGACGGGCAATGTCTTGGGCTTCGCCCCTCATGGAAAACTCCAGCCAGAGGTAATGAGTAGTGTCTATATGGAAGAAGATGAGGGCCATGTGGGAGTGTTTTGGTTTTAATTGTGGTCATTTGTGTGGCGGTTGGAAGAGATGACTGGGTCCACCTGGGCTTGAACTCTGCTGTGATTCCACCTAGAGACTGAGATCTGGAACTGACCTCAGAGAAATATTGCCATGAATTGTGTTGTGGTTTTAGGAGACCACACATGACATTCGCCCTTGGAACATGAGATCTATGCCCAGGGTGGCTTTCCACAAAAAACTGGGAATCTCAGACAGGATATCCCATGATTTTATTCTGAAAGACTTGCCAGCCATAGTTGAGAGTCAAAACATACATAGACCTCACATTGTAGACCTAAATGGGCCTGGCTTCATTTGACCATTTGGCCACTTTTTGAGAAGCCGTGCTTGGGAGAGTTTTCCAGAGCTTTCATTGAAATGAGCTTCCTAAACATTTAATGGTTCCTGAATGAATTGAAAGCCACAGTGCTTCCAATTTTATCCTTGAAAAATGGATAGATAAATACCACGAAATTTTTAAATTTCCCATGACAAGGTGGCACTGGAGCACCTTTTAATGTCCTGTTCCTGATCAAGAGTGTACTAGACAGTGCCTTGATGGTGTAGAACTGAGATGCCAGGAAGTTGGAGCACGCTAAGTAGTGGGGTTAGAGCAGTGGTGGGGAGGTGTGTGATTAACCATGCATGGTGGGTTCATGGGGATCTGCCATTACTCTACAAATGGATTGTGACTGACATGGTGCAGCCAGCAGACCCTTTTATGTAAAGGCATCTTTTTATATTGAGAGGTTTCAGGGCATTGTTCAGAATCGGGTTGCTATGGTCAATGGGGAAAACTATGTGGGATAGAAGCCTGTTCTGTGCATTCTCTTGCAGACCCTGAAAAACCACACATGACCGAACTCCCTCCAGCACTGTGTTCCAGTTGAACTCCTTGTATTTTGTGAAGCAAATACCAAACTCACATTGCAGCAGCAAGAAACACCACTACAAGTGGAGGATGACCAAAAGACTTCACAGTCCACACGGAGACAGACTTAGCCCCCAGTGGCCACAGTTTACCTACAAAGAGAGAATTCAGCACTGCTCCCATATGTTCATTAGAAAATAAGAAACCATGTCCTCCAGGTCACTTAGATACATGCCCAGCTTTGATGGTCTCTCTACAAAGGAAGCTAAAGCTCCTGAAAACAACAAATATTTCAAGTGCCCAAACTCAGAGGCAGTTTCTCAAGAAGTCTTTAGTCCAGCAGAGCTCCATGTTTGTGGAGTATTTACCCTGTCCCTTACTTTTGGAAACTCCTCTACCACCTTCATGGTTGTAAACTCTTAAGCATATTCCATTCCAGATATGTATTCACAGATTTTCTAACTCTTCCACTCTAATTGTGTTTTACTTGGGGCGAAGGTAAAGTCAAGTCATTGTTCTGGATGAGAGTGGGAAGATTTTTATGTAGTACATATTTACATATACATTGAATTTATTTTCCTATTTTCCATTCATAATACTGAACCCTGACATTAACCCATAACCTACTAGACTCTGACTACTAATTCAAATATGATGGAGAAAAATAACCCAAACAGAATAGAAATAAAAGCAGTTCAGAGGAGGCATGGTGTATACTTGGACTTGCCGTTTACATTATATAGGGTAGTAGTATTAAATCTACTCAATTTTTTGTTGAAATAGTTCTCCATGTGATTTTAAAGTTAACAAATAGGTGAATTCCTCTCTCCCTTTCTCTGTAGCCAATTCAGCACATGTATTTTCATATGCACATATAGAATCATACCTGTTATCACATGTACATTCTTGTGAGGTGGCTGACTGGGCAGATACAAATTGGGATAACAGATCACTCCTCCTAAACCCAGTTAGAACTGAAAATTCAACCTATGGGTGAGCTTCGTAGATAAACAACATGATAAATAAATCTATGATCAGTAAAATGAATATTTTTGGATCATTGGATGATATATATTTCATGATGAATTTTGATTGGCATATATATTGCTACTTTTTATTTTCAGAATATGAAATATATGTGTCTTATTGTACACTCCCTAAGTTCATTCATATTCACTGTATGTGGATTTATAAACCAATTTTCAAAAGTTTATTCTCAGAAAAATTCATCTACCTGAAATACATATTTGTTTCTTAGAACTGAAAACCAACTTCAGTGAATGGTGCATACGAATCCTAATATTTCTACAGTAACTGACACAGTTTAACATCAATGCAAGTAGATTCCTATGAGACATGATGTGTATTGTGATGTTTATTTTTAGTCAACACTGGTACATTACTATTTCTTCAGTTGATGCCCATCATAAGATATATATTTCATCCACAAGTTAGCAAATTTAAAGTCATTTGTTTCAATTTCAATAACTTCTTGCTTCAGAAAACATGTATTCCTCCTTGTTTCTTGACTGGTCTTTTCATAAGACTTCTTTCTAAACACATTATTTTCGTTTTCCATAATCACTTTTGAAGCAAAACTCACACACTCTTCATAATAAAACATAACCCTAATATTACCATTAGAAGTATAACTGGTTGGAATGAATGATTGCATATCAATATAAGAATTCCTGTATATTTTCCGATATCAATTCAATCTTTTATTTAAAGTGGAACCAGTTATATTATTTATTCATAGTATGGTCTATTCTTGCATTATCTCTATATATTCATAGACACAGGGTACACCTATTTGTACCCCCATACTCATTTATACACCTTAAAAATATTGCTCCCAGAAATGGTGGAAAAATTATTCATGTCACGTGATCTACATATACATTTTATCACAGTAGTATTCTGGACACAAAATGCAAAGGTCACATTTCTGATTGTACCAAAGCCTAAATTTATAGTGAGCATGTATTTCTAAAACATCCATGTCCAGGTTGCCTAATGCTCTCAAATGTCAATCCAATTGGTGACTACATATGTGTTTCTTCCTAAGATTATATATTCAAACTCAACCCTGTTGAAAATGTCTAATCCTATCACTCACTTTTACTTTGCCTGATATCCAAAAGTCTCTACTGATATATGCTTTCCTACATAATTTCCCAGGTTCATGATTTTGACTGACTGTTCATGTGTGCTGACATTTGCATTCACTCTCTACCTGAAACCCAATTTCTAAATAACTTTTGGTCCAAATCCTATACTCACTCTTCTTTCTGAATATACCTTCTATCTCCCAAATCCTACTGACTATCCTTTTTTGAATTGGTGTTCTCTTCGACATTCAATCACCCAAGGTACAAGGTCCAATGCCAATGTATATTAATTTATCTGAGACATCTGTGCAGGACATAATTCAGAGCTAAGTCTCCCAATCAAGGGTCTCATACTTTTCTGGGCTTCAAATCTTACTTAGATTTCTGTTTCCATACAGTGTGACCAGGAAAGACTCAGTGGAGAAACCCTGCTTTGGGCCTTTTGTTTACCTATTGTTCTTTTGCCCTGAATGTCAGGAAGGTCTTTGCCTCAGGCCACACGTTTGTGAAGCCTGAAGAAACAGTTTTCAAATGGAAATGAATGGGCATCCCCTGTGGCTCTTTGCTTAATTGCTTTGTAAAGATATGAGTCTGAATCAGCCTCTTAGCCCTCTGTGAGGCTGTGGCTTATATTCTCAACTCCTGATGGATGTAAAGAAAGATACCATGTGTGCATCCAAAATCAAAATGGCAAAAATTGCAGTCATTGTGGATGAAGCCTCTTGCCTTCCTCTGTAAGGTTCCTGACCTCCATCAAGTGAGAATAGGGATCCTTTGATCAAATGAATTCTTCAAGGCCCTGCAGAGGGTAGCCCATAGGTGCTTGGGTTTTCTCATGAGTCCAGTTCACATAAAGAATCTAAACCCCACAGTGAGAGACCTCAAGTTGGAGAAGTGGAAAAGTATTAATGGCAGGCCTATTTGATCACTCCTGGTTCACACGAATGATGTCGAGGCCACAGTGACTTTAGACAAATGAGAGGCAAGGGAGCATTTTTTGGACACTGTCTTTGGTTGCACCCCTAGTGGAAAACTCCAGCCAAAGGTTATGATGAGTGTCTATATGGAAGAAGATTAGGGCCGTGTGGAGTGTTTTGGATTTAATTGTGATCATTTGTGTGGTGGTTGGAAGAAATGACAAGGTCCACCTGGCCTTGAACTCTGGTGTGATTCCTCTTAGAGACTGAGTTCTTGAACCGACATCAGAGAAGTATTGCCATGAATTGTGTTGGGATTTTAGGAGGCCACGCATAAGAGTCGCCCTTGGAAACTGAGATCTAGGCCCAGGTTGGCTTTCCACATATCACTGGGAATCTCATCCAGGATACCAAATGAATTTATTCTGAAAATCTTGGCAGCCATAGTTGAGAGTTAAATATCACACGGACCTCACATTGTAGACCTCAATAGGCCTGGCTTCATGTGACCTTTTGGCCATTCTTTGGGAAGCCTTGCCTGTGAGAGTTCTCCAGAGATTTCATTGAAATGAGCTTCCTCACCATTTAACGGTTCCTTAATATATTGAAACCCACAGTGCCTCCAACATCATCCTTGAAAAATGGCTAGATAGATACCATAATTTTTTTCAAATTCCCATGACCAGGTAGCACTGGAGAACCTTTGGATGTCCTGGTGTTGATCTTGAGTATGCCAGACAGTGCCTTGATTGACTGGGTTTCATGAAAATGTGTAGAACAGAGATGCCAGTAAGTTGGAGCCGGCTGAGTAGTGGGGCTAGAACAGTGCTGGGCAGGTGTGTGATAAAACATGTGGTGGGACAATATAGATCTCTTTTTGCCTTCCAAATGGCTTGTGACTGACATGGTGCAGACAGAAGACCCTTCTTTGTAAAGGCATCTTGTTATATGGAGAGATTTCAGGACAATGTTCAGAAACAGGTTGCTATGGTCAAGGGAGCAAACTATGTGGGATAGAAGCCTGGTTGGTGCATTCTCCTGCAGACCCTGACCCACCACTCAGACAGAAATCCCTCCAGCACTGTGACACAGTTGAACTCCTTGTATTTTGTGAAGCAAATACCAAACTCCCAGTGCAGCAGCAAGAGACACCACAAAAATTGCAGGATGACCAAATGGCTTCACAGTCCACACGGGGAGAAACTTAGCCCCCAGTGTCCACAGGTTACCTACTAAAAGGGAATTCAGCACTGCTTCCTCATTTTCATTGGAAAATAAGAAACCATGTCCTCCAGGTCACATAGATGCACACCCAGCTTTGATCGTCTCACTACAAGAGAAGCTAAAGCTCCTGACAACTACATATATTTCAAGTGCCCAACCACACAGGCAGTTTCTCAAGAAGTCTTTAGGCCAGCAGAGCTCCATGTTTGTGGAGTGTTTACCATGTCCTTTACATTTGGAAACTCCTCTACCACCTCCAAGGTTTCAAAACCTTGAGCATATTCCATTCCAGATATGTATTCACTGACTTTCTAACTCTTCTCCTCTAATGGTGTTTTAGTTGGGGTGAAAGTACTGTCAAGGCATTATTCTGGATGAGAGTGGGAACATTTTTTTGTAGCACATATTTACATACACATTGGATTCATTTTCTAATTTTCCATTCCAAATATTGAATCCCTGACACTAACCCGTAACCTACTACACTCTGACTACTAATACTAATAAGATGGAGAAAAATAACCCAAACAGAATAAAAATACAAGCATTACAGGAGGCATAGTGTATAGTAGGACTTGCCTTTTGCCTTAAATATGGTAGGAGTTATAAATCTAGTCAATTTTTTGTTGAAATCGTTCTACATGTTTTTTTAAAGTAAACCATTCTGTGAATTCCTGTCTCCCTTTTTCTGTAGCCTATTCACCACCTGTATTTTTATATGCACACATAGAATCCTACCTGGGACCACACGCACATTCTTGTGAGGTGGCTAACTTGGCAGATACAAATTGTAAGGGATCACTCTTCCTAAACGATGTTGGAACTGAAAATTCAAATTATGTGTGAGCTTTCTACTTGAACAATATTATTCATAAATCCATGTTCAGTAAAATAAATATTTTTGGATCTGTCGATGATATATATTTCATTATAAATTTTGATTGGCATATATATTGCTATTTTTAATGGATCTCTGTGTGTGTGTATCTATATATCTATATATCTAGATCTATATATCTATCTATATATATCTATATCTATCTATCTATCTATATATCTATATCTATCTATCTATCTATATCTATATCTATATCTATATCTATCTATCTATCTATATCTATATCTATATCTATCTATCTATCTATCTATATATATATATATATATATATATATACATATATTTATATATACACTCTCCAGATTTTTCAAAATATGAAATGTGTGTCTTATTTTACACTCACCAAATTCATTCATATTCATGAATGTGGATTTATAATCAACTTTTCACAAGGTTATTCTTAGAAATATTCATTCACCTGAAATACATATTTGTTTCCTAGTACTGAAAATAATTCAGTGAATGGTGCATACAAATCCTAATATTTCTACAGTAACTGACCCAGATTAACATCAATGCAAGTAGATTCCAATCAGACATGATGTGTATTTTGACGTTCATTTTTATTCAACACTGGTAGATTACTATTTCTTTAATTTATGCACATCATAGGATATATATTTCATCCACAAGTTAGGAAATTTATAGGCATTTCTTTCACTATCAATCACTTCCTGCTTCAGAACACATGTATTCCTCCATATTTCTTGACTGGTCTTTTCATGAGAAAAGGGACGGACAAGGCAAGGCAAGGCACCTAAGATAGCACCGAAGACAGGGAAACAGTCCTATTTGGACTGTTGTCCAGAGCTTTCATTGAAATGAGCTTCCTCACCATTTAACGGTTTAGAGGGCATTGCTTCTGTTGTAATCAATTAATCCCCTGAACCCCAAGTTTAGGTTGTTTCACAATTTTGTACCCAACATGTAAGGGAGGGGCTCAGAATTCCACAGTCTGCAGAAGTTCACAAAAAGCAGGTTTTTTTTCTCTATTCTGGGCAAGTTAACATTTTAAGGACCCCTGGGAGGGGCAGAGCTTTTTTCTTCCCTTTTTTTCCTTGCCAGCTGTTACCATGGAGCCCAGTTTGTAACTTCTTTATCTTAGAAATATAGACATTTCTGTGAACCCCCAGCTCAAGGCCAGAGGCCTTGTTCACATATGGCCAGCATTGTGACTGACTCTTTCCAAACACATTATTTTCGATTTCCATAATCACTTTTGTAGCAAAACTAACATATCTTCATGATCAACCATAACCCTAATATTAATATTATATGTATAACTGGTTGGAATGAATGATTGTATATCAATATAAGATTTTTTTATATATTTTCAGATATCAATTCAATCCATTATTTAATGTGGAAACACTTATATTATTTATTCACTGTATGGTCCATTTATGCATTATCTCTATATTCATAGACACAGTGTACACCTCTTTGTACCCCCAATACCCATTTATATGTCTTCAAAATATTGCTCCCAGAAATGGTGGAAGAAATACTCATGTCACCAGATCTACATATACATTTTATCAGTGTAATATTCTGGACAAAAAACGCAAATGTCACACTTATGATTGTACCAAAGCCTAAATGGAAAGTGAGCAGGGATTACAAAAAACATCCATGTCAAGGTTGCCTAATGCTTTCAAATGTCAATCCTATTGGTGATTACATATTTGTTTCTTCCTAAGATTATATATTCTAAGTCAACCCTCTTGAAAATGTCTAATCGTATCACTCACTTTATAGTTTGCCTGATATATTGATATCTGCTTTCCTTCATATTTTTCCCAGTTCATTATTCTGACTGTTCACATGTGCTGACATTTACATTCACTCTCTAACCGAACCCCTCTTGCTAAAGAACTTTTGTTCCAAATCCTATACTCACTCTTCTTCCGAAACCTACCGACTATCTTCTAAATCCTACTGACTATCCCTTTTCGACTGGATTTTCTCTTCTACATTCAATCATCCAAGTAATGTTTGTGCGAGCATGGGAGGAAGAGACCACAAAGAGACTGTCTCATGCAACAGCAAAGGGTTTATTGGGGGTCCAGCATGCTGGGGTTCAGAGCTCACATGAACAGAGCAGAGAGCCCTGAGAACAGCTTAAGCAGTGCTTATATAATTTCCTTGGAGAGGGCAGGGATGGAAGTTTATTGATGGGTCAGGGCGAGTGGGCGTTTTGCGTGTAACCGGGTGAGGGAATACATTCTGCAATTTGGCAGTTAGGGGACAGCACATTCTGGAAACAAGATTAGCAAACAGTTCTCAATATTTCAACAGTGTTTTGTTAAGCATACAGAAAAAACAGGAAATTACAAGTACCTATTTTATTAACCTTTCTTTTCCCACTTCTTCTGGCTACTGTTTATCATAAAAGTGATCATTGGTGGGTGTCACATTCTATGTCTGCAAGTGGGGAATTACCAAAAGTTTAAATTCTCCAATTTGAGCTTGGAGAAAACAAATTACACGTTTGAGCACACAGGGTTTCATAGTTAGCAATAATATGAGGATTATTATTGGACCGACCAGGGTTGATAGAAGCGAAGTTAACCAGGGGTACTGTATGAACCAGACTCAAACCACCCTTTTTGTGCCTCTCTCTCTCATTGACCCTCTTCAAGGTGTCTTTTTAATTTACTCATATATTTTTTTACAACTACAGTATGTTTGCCATAAAAACAACATTCTTCCCTCAATGCAGCAAAAGGCCCCCGTCTCTCATGAAGAGGAGGTCCAACCCTTGACTGTTCTGTAAAACTACTTCAGAGAGAGAGGATAAAAATTCCTGTAAAGCTGTGATGGAGGTTTCTAATATCTTTAAGTTTTGGTCTATTGCTGCTTCTAATTGGGTCATTTGTTGTGTCCCATGGAGCAGGGCAGTGGTTCCTGTGCCCACCCCTGCAGCAACTTCTATTCCTAATAGGAAGGCTAAAGTGAGAGAAATATGTTCGCAGCGGAACCGGGTTGTATGCCCCCCTGTTTGAACTTCTAATGAACCTGCATCATTATAGAGCACTCTGGGAAACATCTGCACCATTACACAATTAATCACATCTGTTGACCATTTCATGAAAACATAAAAAATATTTAACTATATAGATTTTACTGTTGTAGGGGTGGACAAGGCAAGGCACCTAAGATAGCACCGAAGACAAGGAAAAAGTCCTATTTGGTTGCCACTGGATTCAGAGGGCATTGCTTCTGTTGTAATCAATTAACTCCCTTAACCCCACGTTTATGTAGTTTCAGAATTTTGTACCCAGCATGAAAGGGAAGGGGCTCAGAAGTTCACAGTGTGCAGAACTTCACAAAAAGAAATTTTTTTCTGTTTTTTCCTCTGTTCTGGGCAAGTTAACTTTTCAAGGACACCTGGGAGGGAGAGAGCTTTTTCTTCATTTTCTTTTATCCCCCTGCAGCTGTTACCATGGAGCCCAGCTGGTAATTTTTTATCTTTGAAATGTAGCCATCTCTTTGAAGCCCCAGCTCAAGGCCAGAGACCTTGTTCACATATTGTGTGAAAAACTATTAAGGGGGTATCTAGCTTAGGAGTGCTGATTTTTCCAGCCAGTGGCTAAGTAGAACAGGGCAACAGAAAAAAAGGGAGTTTATCTACACTGAACTCTTTTGTAGGGACTCTTTTGCTGAAAGTCCTAATGTCAGCCATGGTGAAGACTTCTGAAGAAGTTCAGTTAAGATTTTTCTCTGGGCCTGGTACAGAGGGGGAAGATGGGGAAGGCGGGGGGTGAGAGCAGCTCCGTGGATCTGAGAATGAGGCAGGTGAGATGTAAAAGAATAATGAGAAAGGAGTTTGGGATTTTCCTAGCAACTAAAACTTGAGCAGTAGAACAGGTAGAGCAGAGGGGAAGACAGGAGTGAGTATCCCAGAAAGCCTGTGAGGTACTTTAAATTCTAAGTAACCTGTTTTTAGTGATGACAAAGGAACTTTAAAGGCCATCTTCATTACATCTTCGATAGGGGTCTGAGGGCTCTCCTAAGCTGGTTTGAGCTTTGTGTTAGCTGGTAAGAGGACCTGGTTAGACCCGGTGCAGGCACTGACAGGAGAAGAGAGGAGTGAGTGGGTGGAGGGGTACCTCAGTACCTGCTACCTCAGCAAGGGGCCAATGGTCTGAGAACCGGCAGAGGTTTGGGTGTTTGATCTAGTAATTGGAGGAGAGAAATCAGGTTGGTGAGCTGGGACTGACAGCAGAGCGTCTTGAGCAGAAGGCTGAGGGTGAGGATCTATTGGAGAAGCATAGTTCAGGATGTGAGCGAAAGAGGGAAAAGGCCTTCACATAGGGGAATTTCCTTTCACCCTTTTGAGCACTGGCAGAAGTTAAAAAGGTCACACAGAATTTGAGGATTTCTAGAGACTTCTCTGGGGGTTTGGTTTTGGTTGTCTAATTGGTAATATGGCCAATGCTGTGTACTGAATTTAATGAGGATTTTGGGTTCCACCAGGCAACCCATCTATGCTGAAATCCTCATGACTTACAGAAGATTTCGGCTTTTCCCCCACACAGCCATGGCTCTTTGAGGCTTTAATAGTCTGCGGGGCAAACATACTAATCTAGGCTAGCCAATCTGCATCTGGCTCGCATGTCCCTACATCCATAATGTTTGTTTCCATTATCTATTGTACGGAAAGGATTTAAAGGAATTTTAGTGGGATCCTCTTCATCTGGGATATCCTAATAAGAAAGACCTATAGCCAGCTGACAAATATCTGGGTGGAGAGATGGCCACAAGATCACTAAGGGGGCTGTATGTGAGGTAGACCATACTTCTTGTCTAGTAGGATTTGTGATCAGCCATTGCTGCTGAACGTGCTGATGCGCGTTAGGTCTACTCATGGCCAAGGGGAGAGTCTATAGCCTTATCCACATGACGAATACACAATTTGAAAGGGTTACCAGTCTTTTCCAGTTTCCAGCCAGAGTCTGGACAGGGTGCAGGCTTGAGATTAGAGGCATGGATTCAGGAAGTGATTCTGTCAACTTTTACCGCTGTAGGTGTTATAAGTAGCATCCAGGGATGACACCTAGTGTCGTCTTATGTAGATGATGTCTCTTACTTGATATCGATGTGGAGTCCCCTCATCCCCAGGTTGGAAAGCAGTCGCCAGCTATTTCCACAGGTATCGCTGAGTTCTTTCAAGAGATTTAAGTCTGTCAAGCAAGGGGGTGTGGAAGGGATGTTTAGGTCTTAGAGTTGGGGTTAGGTCCCTTACTGCAGGAGAGGCATCATAGAGAATTTCATAGGGGGTGAGTTTACACAAAGAAACAGAGGGGGTATTTCTTGCATGAAATAGTGCATAAGGCAGGAGCATAGTCTAATCTTTTATGTTGGTCTCTAAGCTTAATTTCGTTAAGGTCTCTTTAATGGTTCTATTTATTTTTTTTAACCTGTCCTGAGCTCTGGGGTCTATAAGCACAATGTAACTACCAACTGATCCCCAGGGTCCTGGCTAACCCCTGACTTACCTGGCCCATGAATGCCGTTCAATTATCAGATCCTATTACCTTTGGAAGGCCGTGTCTTGGAAAAATATCTTAATAATTTTCAGGATCTTCTTGACCACCATTTGTGCCGTGTTTTTTTTTTTTTTTTTTTTGGGGGGGGGGGAAAGGCTTCAATCCATCCTGAAAATATATCTACAAAGACTAGGAGATATTCATGTCCATATCTTCCTGGCTTAATTTCAGTAAAGTCCACTTCCCAGAATTGTCCTGGTCTGGTTCCTCGTAGGTGCTTTCCTGCAGGTAGCTTGGAAGGGTAAGCTTTAACCAATTGACAGAACCGATAGGCTTTTGTTACCTGTTCAGTTATTTCCTTTCGCTGTGAGTGAGTTAGTCGAAAACTCTGTCCTTGATCCTTCAGGAATGGCTGCAGTTTCTTTGAACCAAGGTGAGTGAGTTGATGTACATTTTTAATGTAGTGTAGGGCTTTCTGAAATTGCAGGCTGGGCTCAGTGAAGTTGAGGAGTTCAGTGTCAGTGTCCTTAGATGTTATCAAAAGCTTGCTGGTGCTCAAGGGTTCATTGGAATTGGGCATTCTCATTTAACAGCGGGTATAAAGGAGCAGCTGAGAACACAAACCCAGGTATCAATAACCTGCAAAAGCCAGCAGTCCAAGAAAATCTCTGTTTTGTCTCCTGTTAGATGGGGGTGGTATCTGCCCAACAGTTTGTTTTCTGGGCTCAGTGAGCCATCATTTACCGCCCCTAATGGAATACCCCAGGAAGATTACTTCTTGCTGGCAAATTTGGGCCTTTTTGGCTGAAGCTCTATATCCGAGTTGAGCAAGCTCGGATAATAGTGCTTGGATCGCAGACTCACAGTTTTCCTTGGTGTTGGCTGCCAGTAGCAGGACATCCACATATAAAAGCAGGGTGACTTCAGGGTGCATAGTTCTGAAGTTGTTGAGATCTCTGTGGAGGGCTTCATCAAAGAGAGTGGGGGAGTTTTTGAACCCCTGTGGGAGTCTAGTTCAAGTTAGTTGACCAGACTTTCTGGTTTCTGGGTCTACCCACTCGAAAGCAAACAGCAACTGACTATCTTTATGCAGAGGCAAGCAAATGAAAGCATCTTTTAAGTACAGAACAGTATACCATTTTCACTCAGTAACAGCAAAGGGTTTATTGGGGGTCCAGCATGTTGGGGCTCAGAGCTCACTTGAATAGAGCAGAGAGCCCTGAGAACAGCTTTAACAGAGCTTTTATACTTTCCTTGGCGAGGGCAGGGAGGGAAATTTATTTATGGGTCAGGGTGAGTGGGCGGTTTGCGTCCAACCGGGTGAGGGAGTACATTCTGCAGTTTGTCAGTTGGGGAGAGCACATTCTGGGAACAAAATGAGCAAACAGTTCTCCAGATTTCAACAGTGTTTTGTTAAGGATACAGAAAAACAGGAAGTGACAAATACCTATTAACCTTTAACCAAAGCAAAATGGAAAGTGAGCATGGATTACTTAAAACAACCATGTCCAGGTTGCCTAATGCTCTCAAATGTCAATCCTATTGGTGACTACACATTTCTTTCTTTCTAAGATTATATATTCAACCTCAAACATGTTGAAAGTGTCTAATCCTATCACTCACATTATACTTTGCTGATTTAGTGAAGTCTCTATTGATATCTGCTTTCCTACATATTTTCCCCAGTTCATCATTGTGACTGACTATTCATATGTGCTCAAATTTATGTTCACTCTCTACCTGAAACCCTATTGCTAATGAACGTTTTGTCCACATCCTATACTCACTCTTTTTTCTAAACCTACTGACTATCTTCCAAATCCTACCAACTATTTCTTTCTGACTGGATGTTCTCTTGGACATTCAATCTTCCAAGGTACAAGGTCCTATGCCTTTGCATATTGATTCATCTGAGACATCTGTGCAGAACAAAATTCAAAGCTAAGTATCCCACTAAAGGGCCCAATGTCCTTCTGGGCTTCAAATCATTCCTATATTTCTGGTTTCATACTTATATTTTACGAATATATTCTTGTGAATATCGCAGGTTCCCAATAGCATTATTTATCCTGCAGAATGATTTCTAACCCAAATAGAATATATTATTAACCTTAACCATACACTCTTCCCTCGATCTAACTTTACAGAAGAGCAGGGACAGAGTTGGTCTTACAATACAGGAATGTAGGGGATCTTCCACCTGCTGAGAACATCAAAGGTCCATGCAGAAATGATCCCTGGAGAAGATGTAGGCAGCTATGAAGGACCTGAGAGAGCAAAAGTCATCTTCCAATGCAAACAACCTGATCAGGATGAAGGTATGTGTCTGAATCAGCCTCTCTCCTCATGATATAAAAATATGGACCAAACCAACCCTGTGTGGAGAGCTTCTCCTTGGTGCCTGTGGTTGATATACCATTGTAACTTGTGACAGTGTCACAGGAAGTGGGGCAGCCTCCATCTCAAGGGACCCTTGGAAGCAACTGTTAGGACAAAGTGGTTGCCAAGGCAGTGACCTCATTCCCTTCCTGAAGGAATTGACCTACCTCACTTCTTTGGTGATGGAACTCGCTGAACTTGGGATCCAGGAAGCCAGGCACACAGAGCGCGTCCCAGTCCCATTCCCAGTGGTCTCACTTGATTGGATTTACCTAGGACAGAGTCTGTCTTTCTTGGTACCTAGTGATTTGAGGATGGCCAAATGCAAGTAGAGCTCTGAAGAGGGGCCTTTCCTGAGAAAGCAGGTAGTGGTCAGCACAGGCTCCTGACAACTTCACAGACTTGGACAAGGAGACCAGATCTGAGACAGGACAGGCCAAATTAGGGGAACACAGTATGGCCCATGAGTCAGAGGACACTCTGGATAGTCACAGACCTACTTGGGGAGGAGGTGCCTTTTTGAGTGTGGGAGTGGGTTTGTGGTTTTGTCTCATGTTCTGAGAATAGGTAGGAAAGGAGGTTTTTTCAGTTTGGAGTGGACTCTTTCTAGAAAGTCCTTTGACAAGGTGAGTGTTTCTGTGTCTGTGTATCCCACAGTGTCCATGGTTGTACACATTAGAAATTAGAATCTATCAGTGAATGTGTCCTGTCTAGTAGAAAGATTCCCAGCATTAACCCTGCCCATTTTAGGAATGGACTGCAGCTTGCCTTATCCATGGGCAACACCTACTCTTTTCCTAAGTTTCTGTTTTCTTTCTGAATTCTGGCCACTTTCCAGAATAGGCTCATAGTTTTGTGTCCAAGATATGTACCACCTTCGAGCTCTGTGACATGGCCATGTACTGGATAGCTGAAGGGAATGGCGAGCATCTCAGAAAACTCAGATATCAGTGTGACCAGGAAAGTCTCAGTGGAGAAACCCTGCTTTGGGCCTTTTGCAAACCTATTGTTTTGTTGCCCTGAATGTTAGGAAGTTCTTTGCCTCAGGCCACTCCTTTGTGAAGCCTGAAGAAAACAGTTTTCAAATGGAAATGAATGGGCATCACCTGTGGCTCTTTGCTTTATTGCTTTGAAAATGGTTGTGGCTGAATCAGCCTCTTGGCTCTGTGTGAGGCTGTGGCTTAGATTATCAGCACCTGATGGATCTAAAGAAAGATCTAATGTGTGCATCCAAAACCAAAATGACAAAAAGATCAGTCATTGTGGATGAAGTCTCTCACCTTCCTCTGTTAGGTTCCTGACCTCCATCAAGTGATAGTAGGGATCCTTTGAGACAAATGAGTTTTTCCAAGCCCTGCAGAGGTGCTTGGGTTTCCTCATGACTCCAAATCACATAAGGAAACAATTCCTGACATTCAGTAGGCTTCAAACTGGAGTAGCAGAGCAGCATTAACGTCAGACCTATGTGATCAATCCTGGTTCACAGGAAGGGTGTCCAGGCCACCCTGAGGTTAGGCTAATGAGGGGCAAGGGAGATTATTTTGGACACTCTCTTGGGCTGTGCCATTCATGGAAACATCCAGCGAGAGGGAATGATGAGTGTCTATATGGAAGAAGATGAGGGCCTTGGGGGAGTGTTTTGGTTTTAATTGTGGTCATTTGTGTGGCGGTTGGAAGAGATGACTGGGTCCACCTGGGCTTGAACTCTGGTGTGATTCTGCTCAGAGACTGAGTTCTGTAACTGACCTAAGAAAAGTAATTGCTTTGGAAATGGGTGTGTCTTAATCAGCCTCTAGGCTCTGAGTGATGCTGTGGCTTAGAATATCACCACCATATGGATCTAAATAAAGATCCCATGCATGCACCCATAACCAAAATGGCCAAAAGAGCAGTCATTGTGGATGAAGTCTCACACCTTTCTTTGTAAGGTTCTGAAAGTATAAAAGAAATTAAAATTCAAACAAAAGAACCTGGTTTTGTAAAGATTACAAGCTGCACTCAGAACCTGAAAATCTGTGGCAGTTAAGACATTTCCCAGACCTGCCCATTAGATGTGTGTTGAAATCTTCCCTGACCACCTAGTTACTTAACAACCCCTTACCAGAAACTGTGCAGCTCAGCACATATACATCTCAGGTCTTCAACCAATCATTTTAAACGTATACCCCTTCTCATGGCTGACCAATAACCCCTGCCCAATGTTTTCCCACCAATGAAGGTGCTAATCATGTTTTAGAGTTGTTATTTGATTTTCCCGTGGTATATGATGATTTGCTAAAGGAGGCTATGATGTATGTAAAGTCCCTGCCCTCTCTAAAGAATGTGTATAAACTCTGCTCAAGTTGTTCTCGGGGCTCTTTGTTCTTTGCATCTCTGAAGTGAGCTCTGAACCCCAGCATGCTGGACCCCCAATAAACCCTTTGCTGTTGCATGAGACAGTCTCTTGGTGGTCTTTTCCTCCAACATTCGCCCCATCTTTTCATCTGGAGGCCCCACGTGAGACATCTGGCAGCGGCGGACGAAAGACCCCACCTTACTTACCCCAACTCTCGGGGTAAGTAAGGTTCCTCTTTCTGGTTTCAGGTTTCAGGTCAGGGCTTGGCTAAGTGGCTGTCAGTGAAGAGCGTAAGCTCTCTCTGAAGGTGGCTGACAGATGTTTAACAGAGCCACAGGCCACGTCCCTGGGGGACGCTCCAGAGGACTCGGGAATTCGAGGAATAGTAGTTTCCTCAACTCAGTTATATTTTGCTTCAGGATTCGGTTTGACAGCCCATCTGGTTTTGCCGGCTACTCAGTTTTGTTCATTGTCAGAAACTCATGTTGAGTTTACTGTCTGTCTTTATTGTCTAACCCATCAGGTTTTGCCAGTTACTCAGTTCTAATCTTTATCTTGGACTCATGTTAAACGTTTACTGTTTGTCTTTGTCTGTGTCTTGTTTGTGTATTCACTGTCCCTGTTTGAATAATTCCCATTATGGGACAAAGTACTTGCACACCTCTGTACCTTACCCTTGATCATTGGACTGATGTCCGCTCAAGGGCCCAGAATCTTTTTTTTTCAGTAAAACGCTGTACCTGGCAGACTCTCTGTGCTTCAGAATGACCCATTGCCGCAGTCCGGCTGCAGCAAAATATCCGGGGGGTGACGAATGACTTGTGTACGTTGATACAGCAGGAATAGGAGCCGTTTATTGTAGGATCTGAGCGATATTTATACATTTTACACAGCTTATCTAATTAGCATAAAATAGATACAGCAGTCAACCAATAAGGAATCTCCAAACTTAATGGCTCGCTTTTGTTACTTCACAAACCACTCCCTCTGGCACTTTGCCAGGCACCATGCAGACTTGTTTACAGACTGTAACATTTCTCTGGCAAAATAACAGGTGCCATCCTGACTTGTTTACAGACCTTAACATTTCCCCCTTTTGGTTAATTTAAATAACGACCATAGTGTTTTTTACAGAAACACCATAAATAACCTGCTAGAAACAGAAAGGGAGGATACAAAATGTTACAATTCCAAGCCAATTGATGGCTCCATGCAAGAAGCCCTTGGAAAAATTATACCAGCAATGACACCATTAGCAAAGATATTGAGTTACAATTTGTTGTAGATTACAGTTTGTTATCTCAGTCGAGATAAAGCAGTGTCTCAATAGATTAACTCACAGTCCAGGTAAATCACAGTCCAGGTAAGTTCTGCAGGCAGCTAGCTTAAGTTGTAGCAGCAGAAACAGGAATACTCCGAAGTCTCCTCGGGTTCTCAGCCGAAGTTTCCTCTGGTTCTCAGCAACAATGTAAATTCTTTCACCTTTGTTTTCACCAGCACTGGAACGAAGGCAGGAACTCCAGATGGCTAAAGAAAATTCTGTAGCATTTCACTAAGAAACCAACCTTTGGAACAATTTAGTACATTATCTCAAGGTTTTTTTACATTTGAAATAAGCCTTAATAGTACTCATTACTCATCAGTCTTCTGGTGTGGGAGACCCATTGCAGTTACTGGCCTTGGAAATGATCAAACTTCAGGGATACCAGTAGCGTCTTCTGCCAGCTGTAGCATCCTGGGCAGCCCCAGATGGCCCTGGGGAGAGTCCCAGACTCAAACTTCTTCCAGGCACATGGAGCAAGAGCCTGCGAGACTGTGCCTCCAGGTCAGGTCTACATTTGGGCTCCTAGTGGCCATCCGCTCCCCCGGGCAGGGGGGCGGGGAAGAGCCAGCAACTGCCACTTGGAAAATTCTTGCTGCGCCATGATCGGCTTGGGCAGGTGGCAGCCACCTTGTCGTTTCACGCACCCTCCGGTAACGAAAAGAATTCAGTAATAGCCTTTTGCTGCAACTTTCGTCCTGATAATCTTTGTTCTTCTGAACTTTCTTTTTCTTTCTGACTAGAGTTTCTGGGCTTTTATCAACACATGCCCTAATTATTCTTGGTTCCACTGGGGTGCCTTTCTCCCTTATCAATTTACTTCTCACCCCTTCCATAATTTTCGTCACAAAGACAATACAACATTTCAAGATAAAACAAGACACAAACATACTGCATCAATCTTCTCCATTTTCTCAAAATGTCCATGTTTCCTCTCGCCCTATCTGCCTAGGGATGAGCAGATTGCTCCCGTCCTATCTATGGACGGGCAGCTTTTTTTTGTCACTTTCCCCCGAGTGTCCCGGGGCTCCCCGTAACGGGCCACCATCTGCCGCAGTCCGGGTGCAGCAGAATAACCGGGAGGGTGATGAATAACTTGTGTACGTTGATGCAGCAGGAATGAGAGCCGTTTATTGTAGGATCTGAGCGATATTTATACATTTTACACAGCTAATCAAATTAGCATAAAATAGATACAGGAGTCAACCAATAAAGAATCTCCACACTTAATGGCTCGCTTTTGTTACTTCACAAACCACTCCCTCTGGCATTTTGCCAGGCACCATGAAGACTTGTTTACAGACTCTAACATTTCTCTGGCAAAATAACAGGTGCCGTCCTGACTTGTTTACAGTCCTTAACAGCCCATCCTTGGAGTTGGATGTCCCCCAGAATGATCCTTCCACTTCCCTCTAACCCAAAAAGTCAGAGATATTGTCTTTCAGCCGGGGCCACGTGTCCACCCAGATCAACAGCCATATAACCCTTCCCCCACGATCCTATAATTCAAAACTTCCACTCCTCCCCCTCTTCCCTTCATTCTCCCTGAATCACAAGACTGGACACTCCTCCCCCTCCTTATCTTCTACCCTTGCTCCACAACCCCCAACATGATCTTGATGATCTTCCCGACGCTGACTCAGCCTCTCCACCACTAGAGGCATTTAGTCCGGACCCAAGCCCTCCAGGGGACTTCCCTGCAGTAGCAGCTGCCCCTACGACCCTGGAGGAAGCTTTGCCAACTAAAGAAAACCGCCAGCAATGGATAATAGAAAACTCGGAAGCCCCTGTGATGCTCCCTCTCCATCCTTACGGGCCAATGAAATGACACAACTGGGACCCCAACACCTTTGAAGGTAGGTAGCATCTTTCCACTTATCGCCAGGCTCTAATAGCAGGTCTCCGAGCGGCCGCCAGAGGGCTGACTAATTTGGCCAAGGTAAGAGCGATTATCCAAGGGCCTAATGAGTCTCCCTCTATGTTTCTTGAGAGAATTATGGAAGCATTAAGAAATATACTCCTTTTGACCCTCAGGCAGAGGACCAAAGAGCATCTGTTGCAATGGCCTTTATCGAGCAGGTTGCCCCAGATACTAGGAGAGATTTACAAGGTCTAGATGGATTACAACATATGACTTTAAGAGATTTATTCAGAGAGGTTGAGAAAGTATATTATAAGAGAGAAACTGAGGAGGAGAGGAAACAGAGGAGAGAGAAGGAAAGAGAACAAAAGGAGGATGAAATGAGCAAAAGGCAGACTAAAGCATTGGCTAAGGTTTTGTTCACAGCAGCAAATACGCCAGAAGTTAAAAAGCAGGAAGACAGGAAGGGATACCTGGTCCCATGCCAAAGGCTGCCCCTGGCCTCAGATCAATGTGCCTACTTTAAAGAAAAAGGACACTGGGCCATAGAGTGCCCCCAAAAGAAGCAGCCACCCCAGCCCGCCATGCTGACTCTAGAAGAGGACTAGGAATGTCGGGGCTCAGATCTCCTCCCCGAGCTCAGGGTAACATTTGAAGTGGAGGAGACTCTAGTGAACTTTGAAGTGGATACAGGAGCAGTATACTCAGCCCTTAAGACCCCACTTGGCCCCCTATCAAATAAAGGGTCTCTTGTTCAAGGGGCTAATGGCAGTAGATATCGGGCTTGGACAACTAAGAGTATTATGGATGTAGGAAAGGGAAAAGTCCACCACTCTTTCCTAGTAGTCCTAGAATGCCCAGCCCCATTGATGGGCAGGGAACTGCTTACCAAACTCCGGGATAGAATAACCTTTAACTCTGATGGTCCCCAAGTGAAGTTTCTAAAGCCTTCAGTAAAAACTCCCATAGTCACGGCTTTGACTATGTCCACAGAAGATGAACAACAACTCTTCTCGCTCCCTAGGACTGATCAAACAGGCAAACTAGCACAGAAATGTATAAAAGATTATCTTAATACCTGGGCAGAAACTGCTGGAATAGGTCTTGCCATAAAACAACCTCCAATAGTAGTAGAATTAAAAGCCTCTGTCTCTCTAATCAGTGTTAAACAATATCCTCTAAGCAAAGAAGCTAAGGATGGGATAAGGCGCCATATTCAGAAATACCTGGCTCTTGGTATCCTAAGGCCCTGTAAATCAGCCAGGAATACCCCCCTGTTACCAGTAGGAAATCCAGGAACTGGGGACTACCATCCTGTTCAAGACCTAAGAGAATTAACAACAGAGTGCATGACATTCACCCCACAGTACCCACTCCATATAATTTGCTTAGCACTCTGAATCTGGAGCGGGAATGGTACACTGTGGTGGACTTAAAAGATGCTTACTTCTGCTTTCCACCTACATAAGGACAGTCAGTTCCTGTTTGCTTTCAAGTAGATAGACCCAGAAACTGGAACATCTGGCCAAGTAACCTGGACTAGACTCCCACAGGGGTTCAAGTACTCCCCCACTCTCTTTGATGAAGCCCTCCACAGGGACTTCAACGACTTCAGAACTGTACACCCCGAAGTCACCCTACTCCAATATGTGGATGATCTCCTACTGTCAGCCGACACCAAGGAGAACTATGAGTCTGGGGCCCAAGCACTATTATCTGAGCTTGCTCGGCTTGGATATAGGGCTTCTGCCATAAGGTCCAAATTTGTCAGCAAGAAGTAATCTTCCTTGGTTATTCTCTTAGGGGTGGCAAACAATGGCTCACTGAGTGCAGAAAACAAACTGTTGTGCAGATACCGCCCACATATAATAAGGGACAACTCAGAGAGTTTCTTGGGACTGCCGACTCTTGCAGGTTATGGATTCCTGGGTTTGCATCTCTGGCAGCCCCTTTATACCCGCTGATAAAGGGGGATGCCTACTTCCAATGGAACCCTGAGCACAATAAGCTTTTTATAATGTCAAAAAAAGGTGCTGCTATCTGCTCCGGCCTTAGCACTCCCAGATGTAGAAAAACCCTTCACTCTCTACATCGAGGAAAAGAAAGGAATAGCACTGGGAGTGATCACTCAGACTTTGGGACCTTTGAAAAGGCCCGTAGCATTCTTATCAAAAAAATTGGACCCAGTGGCTAGCGGGTGGCTCCATTGCTTAAGAGCTATAACAGCGGCAGCCCTTCTAATAAAAGATGCTCGTATATGAACTTGGGACAGAAGCTAACCATTATAGCCCCCCATGCCCTGAAGAGCATCATCTGTCAGCCTCCAGAAAGGTGGCTATCAAACTTCAGAATAAACCACTACCAGAGCCTCTTGCATGACAAAGGCAGAATAATGTTGGGACCCCCTGCTCCACTCAACCCGGCTACACTGCTGCCAGAAGTATCATCAGGACCCGTCGCTCATGAGTGTCAACACATACTGGCAGAGGAAAACAGTATACGACGAGACTTGAAGGATCAGCCACTGCCTCGCCCTGAAGTCGTATGGTTTACGGAGGGCACCAGCTTCCTTCAAGACGGTAAGCAGCGGGCTGGAGCAGCAGTAGTTAGCGAAACTAATGTCATCTTGTTCTCTGGTCTCCCAGAAGGGACATCAGCCCAAAAAGCAGAACTGATTGCCCTTACGAAACCATTGGAACTAGCAACAGGCAAAAGGGCCACCATATACACATTTGTCACTGCAAATGTGCAGGGGGCTACTTACCAGCAAAGGTGGCTATTAACCTCCACTGGGAAAGAAATAAAGAACAAAGATAAGATCCTCCAACTTCTCTCAGCAGTGCAGGGCCCTAAGGACCTAGCTATAGTGCACTGTCCAGGGCACCAGAAGGAAAACGACCCCGTGGCGGTTGGAAACAGAAGAGCAGATTAGGAAGCTTAATTGGCAGCCCTAAATGGAGTGACTCTTTTAACTTTTTCCACAATGGGGAGAACAAAAAGTGGTCAAAAAGTTCCTAGAAGACATTTTCCAAGGTTCGGCCTGCCTAAGGTACTAGGGTCTGATAACGGACCAACATTCGAAGCCCAGGTAAGTCAGGGATTCACCAGGACCCTGGGGATTAATTGGAAGTTACATTGTGCTTATAGACCCCAGAGCTCAGGACAGGTTCAAAGGATGAATAGAACCATCAAAGAGAACTTAACAAAATTAAGCTTGGAAACCGGCATAAAAAATTGGATTATGCTCCTACCTTATGCACTGTTTCATGCAAGAAATAACCTCTCTGCCTCTTTGTGTAACTTAACCCCTTATGAAATACTCTATGGTGCCCCTCCTCCAGTAAGGGACCTAATCCCAAATCTGAGACTTAATGATTCCTTTCACACCCCCTTGCTTGACAGACTTAAAGCCCTTGAAAAAACCCAACACCCAGCAATACCTGTGGAAACAGTTGGCCACTGCTTATCAGCCTGGAGATGAGGGAACCCCACATCAATATCAAGTTGGAGACTTTGTCTACGTGAGACGGCATCAGGTGTCATCCCTGGAACCCCGCTGGAAAGGACCATACCAGGTGCTGCTTATAACACCTACAGTGGTGAAAGTGGATGGGATCACTTCCTGGATCAATGTCTCCCATCTCAAGCCTGCGCCCTGTCCAGACTCCGGCTGGAAATTGGAACAGACTGGTAACCCTCTCAAGTTGCGTGTCCGTCTTGTGGGTAGGGCTATGGATTCTTCCCCTGACCACCAGCAGTCCTAATCCCCATCAGCCTGTTCAGCAACAATGGCAAGTTATAAATCCTACTGGGCAAGTAGTGTGGTCTATTTCACATAGAGCCCCCTTATGGACTTGGTGGCCATCTCTCCACCCGGACATTTGTCAGCTTGCCATAGGCCTCTCTGACTGGGATCTCCCTGACATAGAGGACCCCACACAGATCCCACTCAAACCCAAACCAGGGCAACATAGACCACCTTACCCCATGAATTATGGATGTCATCTCCCCCAGCCCAGGTGTAAACTAGCCAGTCTTGATTTTTACGTGTGCCCAGCTGATTTCCAAAGTCACAAACAGGCCCAACCCTGTGGAGGACCCAGTGCCTAGATCCACCAGAACCCCTCTATCATCTCATACTTCCCAGTTTCCGTTTTTGCCTACTTCTCCAGTCCAGAGTACAGGTGACTCCTCCCCCTGGGAACTAAATAAAGGAACCTTTATGGTACTGAACTCCACATAGTCAGAACTCCTTGCATTTCATCCCAGGTATTGGACAGCTCTCTAAAATATTGTGTATTGGTGCAGAAACTCCCCAGGGTGCTCTATCATGATGCAGAAACATTTGAAGGTCTACTAGGGGGACAAGAAAACCCGATTTCGCTGGGAGCCTGTGTCCCTTACTCTAGCCATCCTATTGGGGATAGGAGCTGCTGCAGGAGTGGGTACAGGAACAGCTGATATGATCCGTGGGTCACAACAAATGGCCCAATTAGAAACAGCAATATCTCAAGACTTGAAGACGTTAGAGACCTGCATCACAGTTTTTCAGAAATCCTTAACCTCTCTCTCTGAAGTGGTTTTACAGAACAGGTGAGGATTAGACCTCCTCTTCATGAGGGCGGGGAGCTTCTGGGCTGCACTGAGAGAAGAATTTTGTTTTTATCCTGACCATACTGGAGTTGTAAAAGAATCCTTGAGTAAATTGAGAAAATGCCTTGAAGAGCACCAGAGAGAAAGGGATATTCAACAAGGGTGGTTTGAGTCATGGTTTACCCAGTCCCCCTGGTTAACTACACTCCTATCAGCCTTAGCAGGACCCCTGATCATCCTTATGGTGTTGCTAGCTGTGGGAACTTGTTTGCTTAATAGCATGTTTACCTTTCTCCAGGCTCAGATTGGGCATGTAAAACTCATTGTAATCAGACAGAAATACGCTCCAGTGGCAGAAATAGAATGTGAGACCCCGCAATAATTATGATTCATTATTTTTAAGATTAAAAGTTTTCAGAAAACGCGGTGGGAAATTAAATAATAAAAGAAATTGAAATTGAAACGTAAAGAACCAGGTTTTATGAAGTTTACAAGCTGCACTCAGAACCTGAAATTCCTGTGGCAGTTAAGACATTTCCCGGAACTGCCCATTAGATGTGTGTTGAAATCTTCCCTGACCACCTAGTTACTTAACAACCCCTTCCCAGAAACCGTGAAGCTCAGCACATATACATCTCAGGGCTTCAACCAATCAGTTTAAATGTATACCCATTCTCAGGGCTGACCAATCACCCCTGCCCGACGTGTGTCCGCCAATGAATGTGCTAATCATGTTTTAGAGTTGTTATTTGATTTTTCCGTGGTATATGATGATTTGCAAAAGGAGGCTAGAATGTATGTAAAGTCCCTGCCCTCTCTAAAGAATGTATATAAACCCTGCTCAGTTGTTCTCGGGGCTCTTTGCTCTTTGCTCCTCTGGAGTGAGCTCTGAGCCCCAGCATGCTGGACCCCCAAAAAACCCTTGGCTGTGGCATGAGACAGTCTCTTGGTGGTCTTTTCCTCCAACATTCGACTGACCTTTTCACCTATCAAGGACCTGAGACAGCAAAAGTCAACTCCATGTCAACTTACATATCAAACAACCTGGTCAGAATGAAGGGATGTGTCTGAATCAGCCTCTCTCTTCTTAATGTAGATTAAATGGACCAAACCAGGCCTGTGTGGACAGCTGTTCCCAGGTGCCTATGGTTGATATACCATTCTAACTTGTGAAAGTGTCACATGAAGTAGGGGCAGCCTCCATCTCATGGGACCCTTGGAAGCAATTGTTAGAACAAAGTGATTGCCAAGGCAGTGACCTCGTTCAGTTCCTGAAGGAAGTGACCTACCACACTTTCTTGTTGATGGAACTCTCTGAACTTGGGATCCAGGAAGCCAGGCACACAGAGCAAGGCCCAGTCCCAGTCCCTGTGGTCTCAATTGTTTGGATTTACCAAGGACAGAGTCAGTCTTTATTGGTACCTACTTATGTGATGATGGCCAAATGCCAGGAGAGCTTTGAAGAGGGGCCTTTTCTGGGAAAGCAGGTAGTGGCTAAACCATGACTCCTGACAACTTCAAAGAGTTGGCCAAAAAGACCAGATCTGAGACAGGACACGCAATTTGGGGGGAACATAGTAAGGCCTACCAGTCAGAGGACACTCAAGATAGTCACAGACATACTTGGGGGAAGGAGGTTCCATTGTGGGTGTCTGAGTTAGTGTGTGGTTTTGTCTCAGGTTCTGAGAATAGGTAGGAAAGGCGGTTTATTTGTTTAGACTGGAATGTTTCGAGAAAGTCGTTTGATAACACGAATGTTTCTATGTCTTTGTATCCCACTGTATCCGTGGTTGTAGACATTTGAAAAGCGAATGCATCAATGGTTGTGTCCTGTGTAGTAGAAAGCTACCCAGCATTCATCCCACCCAATTTAAGAATGGAGAGCGGCTTGCCTTATGGATGGGCAACACCTACTACCTTCCTAAGCTCCTCTTTTCTTCCTGAATACTGGCCACTCTCCAGGATAGCCTCATGGTTTTGTTTCCAAATATGTACCACCTCCAAACTCTGCGACATGACCATGTACTGGATAGCTGAAGGGAATGGCGAGCATCTCAGAAAACTCAGATATCAGTGTGACCAGTAAAGTCTCAGTGGAGAAACACTGCTTTGGGCCTTTTGCTTACCTATTGTTCTATTGTCCTGAATGTCAGGAAGGTCTTTGCCTCAGGCCACCCCTTTGTGAAGCCTGAAGAAAACAGTTTTTAAATGGAAATGAATGGGCATCACCTGTGGCTCTTTGCTTAATTGCTTTGGAAAGGGATGTGGCTGAATCAGCCTCTTGGCCCTGTGTGAGAGAGTCGCTCAGATTCTCAGCACCTGATGGATCTAAAGAAAGTTTCCAAGTGTGCATCCAAACCAAAATGGCCAAAAGAGCAGTTATTGTGGATGAAGGTTCTCGCCTTCCTCTGTTAGCTTCCTGACCTCCATCAAGTGAGAATATGGATCCTTTGGGTCAAATCAGTTCTTCAAACCCTGCAGAGGCTAGCCGATATGTGCTTAGGTTTTCTCATGACACCAATTCACATAAAGAATCTATACCAGACAGTCAGTAAGCCTCATTCAGGAGAAGCAGAGCAGTTATATAGCCGGCATATTTGATCACTCTTGGTTCACAGGAAGGGTGTCCAGGCCACCCTCACTTTAGGCAAACAAGGGGCAATGGTGCTTATTTTGGACAATGTCTAAGGCTGCACCCCTCATTGAAAACTTTAGTCAGAGGTTATTATGAGTGTCTATATGGAAGAAGATGAGGGTCATGTGGGACTGTTTTGGTTTTAATTGCGGTCAGATGCTGCAGTCTCTGGCTGGGCACAAATCACGATTCTCCACACAGCTTGTAGATTCAAACAGCAATTCCTTATTCCCGAACTCACACAGGCCGTCTACAGACACGTTCTGGGGAAATCCACGTTCTCTGCCCAAATCCACTCTCTGCCCAAATCCACTCTCTGCCCAAATCCACTCTCTGCCCAAATCCACTACTCCTGGGCTTCTGTCTCCCAAATATACTGTCTGACCCTAAGAACTCAAGAGGAACTCAGCAGCAGGATACACCCTATTCTAAAGGGGAACACCCTAATCTCCTATTATGCTAAACCGCCCTATTCTAAATGGGGAACACCCTAATCTCCTATTATGCTAAACCAGGAACACCCTAAACATGGATCCGCCCTGGTCCTTGAGCAAGGTCTCCTTACATGCAATGTCCTGCAAAATGTCCTATTTCCATGAGTTCTTCCACTAAGGAAACATGGGCGTACACTGGCAAGGAAATTGTCATACCTACTTGGCTGATGGCTCCCAGCATCTTCCCCCTTCTGATTGATTAAACAACAAGTAATGTGGCTTAAGGACCGTGCCTGGTAGGTTGTCCAGTTCAACATATGGTTCTTCCCCATCATTGGAAAACTGACCTTTAGGCGTCAGCCTCCTGTCTTAGGTTGATACCACTGCAACTGGATCATACCCGTCACTGACTACTGGTCCAGCATACAGCCATACTTGTGGATAGGTCTATGCACCAGTGGGGGGGTGAGGTTCTTTGCCTCACCTCTGTTGGCCCCCAAATTTGGCCTTGGTGCCAGTGGGGGAGAGAGGTTAATGTGGCTTAAGGACCGTGCCTGGTAGGTTGTCCAATTCAACATATGGTTCTTAACCGTCATCGGAAAACTGACCTTTAGGCAACTGACCTTTAGTCGTCAGCCTCCTGTCTTAGGTTGATACCACTGCAATTGGATCATACCCGTCACTGACTACCGGTCCAGCATATAGCCATTGGCTTCCAAATTTAGACCATCACTAGCAGAAGGGAGGAGGATACAGAAATGCCACGACACCAAGCCAATTGACACTTCCTTTGGAAAAGTTGCATCACTGGTGACACCATCAGCAAAGATATGCCAGCATTACCACAATTCGCTGTACCAAACGATAGTTACATAGTCTAGGCAAGTTCTGTAAGCAGTTCAAAGTGGAGGAATCTATCAATCTGTCCGTCTCCTCCCAAAGTCCGTTTCCTCCTAAAGTGAGTTGACTCCTTGATTGAGCATACTTGTTGAGTTATATTCATTGGGATGAAGATAGGAATTCTGGCAATGATGATAAACAGACATTATCCTGAAAAGAATTATTAAATATAATGAAAAGGAAAGGTGAAAGTAAACAAACAGATCTGTTAACCTCCTTAAAAAACAATCTTTAACAGCTGTTTACCTGATTTAAATTAGTAAACAAGCAGATCTGTTAACCACCTTTAAAAACAATCCTTAACAGCTGTTTACCTAATTTAAATTAATCCATTTAAATCACGTGAATAACAAAAATAATTCGGATCCATATTCTAATGAGCGCTCCTCATATATGAAATATGGAAATACGCACACACAGACATACAACACAAAACACAAATGTGCAAACAAATGTACAACACATAAGATAATAATAAAGGCCTTGTAGCTTTACCTAGGTGAAATCTCCATTGCAATGTTTAAAAACTCCACAGTCAAAAAATGAAACTGATCAGAAAAACATTAACCTAGGTTTGTATGAGCTCAAAAAATAAAAATAGAGCCTTATGATGTGGAAAAATGCAATAATAAAATAGGTATTGAAAAAAGAATCCTGGTTAATCACTGTTGCAGATGTAAGAATGGCCAAGCTGGAGTTCTGGATATCAGCTGTTATGGATTTGAGTCAAATCATCTTCTTTTCGATCTGTAGAAATCGTTTTAGTCAGTCTTTCAGGAATCCAAATAGGTTGCTGTTCTCCCTGTGGAAACACACAGACAGAGCCCTGACTCCAGACAATCACTGGGTCAGAACCTTTCCATTGTCCTGTTAGAATATCTTTCCAAAGAACTTTAGGCTTATGCACATTTTTTGGATACATATGTCTTTCTGCAGCACTAAGTCCTGATGAATCCAAATTTAAAAAGTTTAGAGTAAAAAGCGTTATTTTAAGTTTATCTTTGGGGGATATATACCCCTTTCCAATTCCCTCTTTTTGCTTTAATAAGTACGTTTTAATAGTTTGATGATCTCTTTCAACTATGCCTTGTCCCTGTGGATTGTATGGAATTCCTGTTATATGAGTAATACCAAATGATGAGCAAAATTGTTTAAAAGAGGTAGAGGTATAGCCAGGACTGTTATCAGTTTTTAACTGTTTAGGAACGCCCACAGTGGCAAAATTTTGTAAGCAATGAGCTATAACATCTTTAGATTTTTCTCCGGCATGAAGGGAGTCCATCAAAAATCCGGAAGAACTATCAACTGTAACATGTAAATATTTTAATTTTCCAAATTCTGGCAAGTGTGTGACGTCCATCTGCCAAATATGGTTAGGTATCAGTCCTCTAGGATTGAATCCAAGATTAACTTGTGGTAAAAAGGTCACACAATTTTGACATTGTTTTATTATATGTCTGGATTGTTCCTTAGTTATTTTAAAACGCTTTTGTAAAGTATTAGCATTAACATGGAATTTTTTATGAAAATTCGTAGCTTCTTCTAGTGTAGAGAAAATATGTATGTCATGTGTAGTTTTATCTGCTAAATCATTGCCCAAACTAAGGGCTCCAGGCAATCCTGTATGTGCTCTAATATGTCCTATAAAGAATGGATCTTTTCTGTCCCAGATTAGACTTTGTATAGTGGAAAACAAAGAGAAAACAGTAGAAGAAGGGGAAATCCTACCAGCATCTTCAAGAGATACTATAGCATTAACTACATACTGAATATCAGAAAATAAATTAAATACAGAATCTTTAAACATTAAAAAGGCTTGTAAAACTGCATTAAGCTCTAGCTTTTGAGCTGATTGTTTTGGTACTAAAAATGTAAAAGTTTGATCAGGGGTAACTACTGCTGCTGTACCATTATTTGGCCCATCAGTGAATATATTTGGAGCATTCATAATAGGGGTTTTTCTTGTCATTTTTGGAAAAACTACAGGATGCTTAGACCAAAAAGACAACAAAGGATTAGATGGTAAGTGATTATCAAATCAAACATTAGATTTACACATGATTATTGCCCAAGTATTTAACTCATTAGCTAACTCATCAATTTGATCCATAGTATATGGAGTAATAATTTTATTGGGAAAAATGCCAAACACTCCCTTCGCTGCTTTTATTCCTTTGAGTATTAATTGTCCTACAGCCTCAGGATACCTAGTAAGAATAGTGTTAAGTGAATAAGATAAATGTATCCACAATAATGGACTTTCTTGCCAAAATACTCCTGTAGGAATATTTTTTGTTGGTAGTACAATAAATAATAAAGGCAAACCTATATCAATTCTATCCAAATGTATATTTTCCATATATGTTTCAAGAATTTTCAATGCCTTTCTTGCTTTAGGAGTTAACATGCGAGGTGAGTTTGGATCTGATGGACCTTTTGGAATATCAAATAAAGGTCCCAACTCTCCTGTTGGTATGCCTAGATAAGGCCTTATAAAATTTATGTCTCCCAATAACTTTTGAAAGTCGTTAAGTGACTTGAGTTGATCTACTTGTATTTGAATTTTTGGTGGACGGACCATGGTTGAGGATAATAGAACTCCTAAATAATTAATTGGAAAATTTAATTGTACTTTATCTATTGCTATCTCTAGATTATAATTTTTTAATAAGTTTGTAAGTGTTGCATAACATTCCAGCAATATGTTTTTATCTTTATGTGCCAATAATACATCATCCATATAGTGAAATATTTGTAGTTCAGGATTTTGATTTCTAAGTGGCTGGATTGCTTTATTAACATATATTTGACACATAGTTGGACTGTTAGCCATCCCTTGAGGGAGTACTTTCCATTCACATCTCTGATCAGGACCTTCATGATTTAATGCAGGGATAGTAAATGCAAAGCGTGGACTATCCTCGGGATGAATTGGAATTGAAAAAAAAAATCTTTAATATCTATGGCTAAAACATGCCAGGTTTTTGGCAAAGCAGACAATTGAGGAATCCCTGATTGAGCATGTCCCATAATAACCATCTCATTATTAATGGCTCTTAAATCTTGCAATAATCTCCATTTACCAGATTTTTTTTAATGACAAAAATGGGAGTATTATGGGGAGATATGGAAGGTTGTATATGTCCTTCCACTAATTGTTGTTTGACCAGATCATGGGCTACTTGTATCTTTTCTTTAGTCAGGGGCCACTGAGGAACCCACACTGGTCTTTTTGATTTCCAAGTAATTTTTATTGTCTCAGTGGCCCTTTCTGAAAATCCAACCCATGTCTTTCTGTTCCTTGATCTATTTGAATTGGTGCTGCTATATCTTGTCCTTGTTTTCCTAATCTTTTTTCTTTCCTAAAACCTTGTCTAGCCCTAGTAGTGGGCGCATTAGGATTGATGTTATTTGTTAACTTCAAACCTAATTGATCTAGGTCATCTCGTCCCCATAAATTTATAGGAAGATGATCCAATACATATGGCTGTATAGTTCCCTCACAACCTTCAGGATCCTTCCAATATAATAACATTGTTCTTCTATGGGGATTAGCAGACACTCCTAGGCCTCGAAGCGTTTGAGTGGCTTGTTGTAATGGCCAATGTTTTGGCCATTCCTGACTAGATATGATGCTTAGGTCTGCACCTGTGTCCCGTAGCCCATTAAAGTCGTGTCCTTGAATATTTAGTTTTAACATTGGGCGAGAATCTAAATTTAAAGACAACATAGCCCAATCTACACCTGTGGAGCCTCATCCCCTGGAACCTATTTTTACACTATGACTAGGAAATTTATTATGTAGGATGGGTATTATTAACAACTGTGCTATTCTATCTCCAGGTGAAATTACTGATATACCTCTTGGAGAACTAGCTATAATTTTTATTTCACCTACATAATCGAGATCAATTACCCCAGGACTTATCTTAAGTCCTTTTAATGTAGGTGAACTACGTCCCAATAATAAGCCTACTGTCCCTTGGGGAAGAGGTCCTTTTATTCCTGAAGGAATGATTTGAACTCCCATCTCTGGAGTTAGTACTGCTCTGGCAGAGGCGCAGATGTCCAACCCTGCGCTCCCTCGGGTTTGTCTGATGAGGGATTTAATGGACAATGTGTCCTGGGCACTACTCTAATGGTGTTGCTGGGTTCCTCCACTGCCCCGTATATTTGTGGTTGTGGGCCCCGGAGCATTGGGCCCCTTGGTCCGTTTTTTGGCAATGGAGTCTGATGCCTTTCTCCACGATATCATGGGTAAATACCTGGTCCTTGTCCGTTTTTTGTTAAGGGAGTACCCTCTATGGTAGTTTGAGAACGGCATTCATTAGCCCAATGTCTCCCTCTACGGCATCGTGGGCAAATACCTGGTATTCTATTTCTTTGATAACTAGTTTTGTTAAATCCTCCTCCTATGAGGCAACTCCTTTTAAAATGTACTGTTTTTTCACAATCATAGCATGTTTTTGGCCTGGCATCAAAAGCCTGTTGTACTGCAGCTGCCAAGACTTGCTCTTGTTCATTAATATCTCTACATAATTTAATATATGTGTTTAAATCTTCATGTATCCATGGTCTAATAACCTCTCTGCAGCAACGATTTGCTTGGTCATAAGCCAGTTGTTTTATTAATGGCATTGCTTGTTCTGTATCCCCCAAAATTTTGGCAGCCATTTGAATTAGCCTGTCTACAAAGTCAGCATAAGGTTCATTACCACTCTGTATTACCTTAGATAGCTGGCCTTGTAAATCTCCATGTCCTTGTAAAGTCTTCCATGCCCTAACTGCATCTGCAGCAATTTGTGCATATATAGCAGGATCAAATTCAATTTGTTGCCGCTGACCCTCATAAGGTCCTTTCTCTAGCAACATTTCTAGATTTCTTTGAGGGTAACCGGCTGCTGCATTTCACCTAGCTGTCTCTGCGCATAATTCCTCATTGGCAACCTTCCATAACAAATATTGTCCTCCATTTAGCACAGATTTACACATGCTAGCCCAATCTGCTGGCGTCATGTCCAAGTTAGTAATGGACTCGACCATGCTTACCGTGAAGGGAGCTTGGGGACCATAGGTTGTTACAGCCTCCTTTAACTGCTTCACTGTTTTAAAATCTAAAGCATGGTGAATTCACTGCCCTCCTGCCTGCTCAAGTACAGGGCATGCTAATCTTTGAGGTCCTGTCTCAGAATCCCAATAATCAACTACGGGGTTTGAGGGCCACTCAGCTGTCTCTATCGGTGGGCCTGTTGGTTGAATTAAACCCTCTTGTGATAAAACGGAGTTAGTAACAGCCTCCTGTTGTGGCCTTTTTCCTAACAACCCCTTATCCTTTAAATTTTCTTCCTCTGTCTGACTAGCTCGAGAGACCTTCTCTTTTGCTTGATCTAAAATGTCTTTCTCCATGTTCTGAACCTCTGACAATTTGCTTAACATATTTTCAGTTTGTTTTAATCTACTATAAAGATAACGCAACCCAATAAGATAACACAAAACAAAACCAAATCTGAATGAAACAAAAACGGAATAAAAAATCGTTGTATCAATTTTCTCTTCCTCAGGGCCAACAAACATCAAACCTTTAGTCAACCAGTTTGCCTGAGAAATTTCTAGAGATAGGCAGCTTGAAAGAAAAACAAAATAAATCAAAAGAAGAACACATTGTTTTTTGAAATGGTCACCCATTCTCTCGCCTTCCCTCAGGGGCGAGCAATTTCACTTACCCCCAAGCTTCAGGCGTTCCGCGTACGAGCCATCAAATGCCGCAGTCTCTGGCTGGGCACAAATCACGAGTCTCCACACAGCTTGTAGATTCAAACAGCAATTCTTTATTCCCGAACTCACACCGGCCGTCTACAAACACGTTCTGGGGAAATCCACGTTCCTGCCCAAATCCACTCTCTGCCCAAATCCACTACTCCTGGGATTCTGTCTCCCAAATATACTGTCTGATCCTAAGAATCAAGAGGAACTCAGCAGCAGGATACACGCTATTCTAAAGGGGAACACCCTAATCTCCTATTATGCTAAACCGCCCTATTCTAAAGGGGGAACACCCTAATCTCCTATTATGCCAAACCAGGAACACCCTAAACATGGATCCGCCCTGGTCCTTCAGCAAGGTCACCTTACATGCAATGTCCTGCAAAATGTCCTATTTCCATGAGTCCTTCCACTAAGGAAACATGGGGGTACACTGGCAAGAAAATTGTCATACCTACTTGGCTGATGGCTCCCAGCAGTCATTTGTGTGGTAGTTAGAAGAGATGCCTGGGTCCACCTGAACATGAACTCTAGTGTCATTCCCCTTAGAGACTGAGTTATGTAACTCACTTCAGAGAAGTATTGCCATGAATTTTGTTGGGATTTTAGGAGGCCATGCATGAGAGTCGCCCTTGGAAACTGAGATCTAAGCCAATGGTGGCTTTCGTAAGAGCATTGGGAATTTCAGCCAGGATATCACATGATTTTATTCTTATAGACTTGGCAGCCATAGTTGAGAGTCAAATCACACATGGACCTAACATTGTAGACCTCATGGGCCTTGCTTCATGTGTCATTTTGGCCACTCTTTGGGAAGCTTTGCCTCTGCGAGTTCTCCAGAGCATTTCTTGAAATGTGCTACCTCAAAATTTAATGGTTCCTGAATGAATTGAAACCCACGGTTTCTCCAACTTCATCCTTGAAAAATGGCTAGATAAATACCATGAAATTTTTAAAATTCCCATGACCAGGTGGCACTGGAGAATCTTTGGATGTCCTGTTGTTGATCGTGAGTATACCAGAGAGTGCCTTGATTGACTGGGTTTCATGAAAATGGTGTAGAACAGAGATGCCAGTATGTTGGAGCCTGCTGAGTAGTGGGCCCAGAGCTGTGGTGTGCAGGTGTGTGGTAAAATATCTGTGGTCAGGCCATGTGGATCTGCCATTGACTTCCAAATGGCTGGTGGCTGACATGGTGGAGACAGGAATCACTTATATGTCTGAAACCTCTTCATAAATGGCATCTTGTTATATGGAGATGTTTCAGGGCAATGATCAGTATCAAGTTGCTATGGTCAATGGGGCAATCTATGTGGGATAGAAGCTTAGTTGGTGCATTGTCCTGCAGACCCTTACCCACCACACGTGAGAGGACTCCCTCAAGCACTGTGTCCCAGTTGAATTCCTTGCATTTCGTGAAGCAAATACCAAACTCCCAGTGCAGCAGCAAGAAAGTCCATGAAAAGTGGAGGATGACCTAATGGCTTCACAATCCACATGCGGAGACAATTAGCTTTCAGTGGCCACAGTTTACTTACAAAGAGAGAAGTCAGCACTTCTGCCTCATGTTCTTTGGAAAATAAGAAACAATGTCCTCTAGGTCACATAGATGCAGACCCAGCTTTGATGGTTTCATTAGAATGGAAGCAAAAGCTCCTGACAACAACATATATGTCAAGTGCCCATCCTCAGAGGCAGTTTCTCAAAAAGTCTTTAGGCCAGCAGAGCTCCATGTTTGTGGAGTGTTTACCTTTTAGACCAGGATGCAAGAAATCACCACTGACTCCAATTAAAATCAAATTAAAACAAGCTTATTATTTCCACCACCCTGGTGCCTCTCCTTCCCAAAATGGCGGAAACAAGAGAGAAACCCCACCTTTCTTACAGCCCAGCTTTATAGCCCAGAAAGTTACACAAAAGGGGGGTTACGGATAACAGAACTCTGACAAGCATCACACTAATGGTAGTTTACTTTTTTTTTTTTTTTGCTGACACAAACATCAGAATTTATGGGGACCATTAGAGCCTCAGAGAGTGTCATCTGACCAGGGAAGGCCAATATTTATGAGGTGTCAACAAAGTTTCAGAGAGGGCTGTTATCTGGTCAGAGAGCCAGCCATGGGTGAGTTCAAGGCACGGGCAGGCATTCCAAACAGGTTCGAAATTTGCTGTAATTAATAGTTAAGAAAAATTATCCTTTCTTGGCTTTGTGGCAAGATGGCTCCAAACTTTAATAAAAGATCAGGTTGGGTCTATCATTCCCCCCTTTTCTAATGTGTCCCTTTCATATCTTTCATACGGTAGGTGAAGAGCACTGAGGGAATTTTATTCTCTGATGCAACAGTCTCCCTATTTTTTCAAATCACCCAAAACCGGTCTCCGTGATTTTACCTGACTTAATTAATTACGTATATTGATAGTCTATTTACTTTTGGCTCCACTGTTGTAAGAGGAGAGGCATTACTCATTTTGGCTTCTTCTGAGCTGAGAGAGGGTGACGTGAGGGGGAACAGCATGAGGGACATGAGTTGCCTTTTAGAGGTCAGTTCGGTTTGAAGTCTCATTGGGGAAGAACAGGTTGTAAAGTCATCTGGGGATGGGTTCTTCTATGAGAGAAACAAAAAACATGAGTACTGAATAAATGTTGCAGCAGCTAGAACATGTCACTGTACAGAAGTTCCCTCACCAGTCTTTAATATCCCCAGTTATCAGGACTGTCAACTTAATACTTAACATTTAGTGTTACAGTTGTCCCTCCCAATAAGATACAGTTTAATAATTTAATGTCATCTGATCTTGCAAAATCAGTTTACTAGAATGACCTCTGTGTCTAATAGAAAAACCTTTAATTCTGTTACTCAGTGCTGGATAATCATACTACCCAACACCAAGCCTAACCGTGTAGGTTAGAAATATCTGAGGCCTTAAACTAAAAACTTCTGCCTCTGGCAGCTCCTCTTGATAGTGTCTTTTTATAGTTATCAGGCATTCCTGTCTGAGAATCCTTCTTTGTAACCTCCAGTCTTACTTATTTTGGGAGGCTAATATAAAGTGTATACATTAAAATAATAATATTATTATTATTATTATTATTATTATTATTATTATTATTATTATTTAAAATGTCCAGGAATGGCTGTATTCTGCTTTCAACTGTCTTTGCTAAGTGTTTAAGATGAAGCAGTCAAACTGACTTTTGTTTCTATCTATTGGTAACAGTCAGCTGAGCTTTTATGTTTGCCATTCCTGGGGAGACTTGAGAGCAGCTTCTCAGTTCTGCTAGTGCCTTTTGGGCTAGGTGGGTCCAGGTCTTCCTTGACCATGTGGCTTCCCTCGGCAGCATCAGGGATGTCTTCCTTCTCTGATGACTCTCCTCTTCTTAGCAAATGCACTGATTGGCTTTCTGTTCTCCAGTGGTCTCATTAATCCCCCTGATGGGGAGGTTATATGGCCCAGAGTTGAAAAGCTCTTTAGAGAAGTTCCCTGTTCCCTGGATTCAGACTGACTCAGAGGGCAAGAGCCAAATATTAGTTTTCTTGTCCCTTTTCATTTAACTTTAATTTTAAATCCTAATCTTAAATATCCAGCAAATAAATTTTAACTGCCTTATGTTAAGAGTACTGGGCTTTAATGTCGATAACTTTATAATTATTTATCTTTTTATTAATTGGGATCTGTGTTATTCTGTTTGTCTTGTAGGTGATGACTTATTATCTTAAATTAACCCATGTTGTGTTCTTAAAGCAACAATTATGTAAAACACTAACAGAGAATCTTTAGATCACTTATAAGGAAATTATAAAATAAAATTTTTTAACAAGAGTAAATATACTTAGTTTGCATAATAGCTACCCTGAATTTTTTGCATAGTTATAAATTATATCCCCTGTTACAGATCCTAGTAATCTTGACAGAAAAAAAAACAACTTTTGAACAAAACTTTAAATGAAACATAATCTAACCTACTGTTTTCATAGTCATTCTCACATGTAGTAAGATGGGACACAGAGCCTTATCTCAGGTAAGGCAGGTCTCTTTATAAATCTTAAGGGTTTTAGTTCTAAAGCTGATCTTTTTTTTTAAATATCATTTTACAAAGTTTACATAAATTTTTTTAGGTCACATGAACATTAGCTAACACCGTATGATATCACATTTAAAACATGAATTAAAGAAAGGCTGAAAGTTTTTAACCTTTACATAGATTAGGCTCTCATTAACTTAAAAATACATTTAAATTGTTCCCAAATGTAAAAAGTAACATAAAACTTTACTTATCTTTATGATAACAGATAAATAAATTCCCAATATATATTTTTACCATACAACTTAAGAACGCCAGCATGATATAATGCTCTTTTAAGTTTCTACCTTACAGACTTGTACATGTAAGATATGAGCACATTAATAGCATCATAATTACATTGATGTTTGCACATTAACCAAGTTTAGCTTTTAAAGTAATGGCAGTACAGTTCTCTAAAATAACAGTTCTTATTTAATCAGTTGTTTAATTTTTATGGTTGCTAGCTCTAGAAAAAATAAAACTTAATAAACACAATGTTATGGGTAAACTTATGTTTTAAGAAATTTTTGTCTCTTTAACACATGACTGATTTTTACAATCTTATACAGAATTTAGTACAAACTTGTACAGACCTTAGTTAATCAATCAGATATCTAACAAAAGTACTCATGAATGAGTAATCTCATATGAAATTTAATTTACTTATTTATCAAAATATTAGACAAATGTATTGAAGATTGTAAACCATTTTTTTTGTTGAAGGAAAAGTCCTACAACCAAGTCATATTAGATATTTTGTAGACATTAATATTTTATTAGATATCTGAACACCTAGAAAAAACTTGTAAGCTTAAATTTAAAGACATTTATTTTTATCTGTTTATCCAATTTAAACTGAACCATTTAAATAACGTGAATTAAGGATCCTTGGATCCACTTTTTAAAATTTGTTTTTATGAGCGTTTTTTTATGAGCATTCTTTATATATGTAAATTTTTGTATCATATGTTTGATATATGGATATATGTATATATAGACATACAACACATAACAGAAGTGTGCACACATAAAAATAGTAAAGGCCTTATAGCTTTTTGCAGATGAAATCTGCATTGCAATGTTTCAAAAACTCCACAGTTGGTCAAAGATAGAACTGATCAGAAAAACATTAACTTAGGTCTGTAGGATCAAAATCATGAGCTAAAAAAACTAAATAAAGTATCTAAGGAAAAAAATAAGAGTCCTAGAAAAAACGACTGGACAGAAATTAGTAAAAACCATACAATTTGCCTTTTTTTTCTGCTTAGGCCTCAGATCAGTCTCCAACTGAGCTTGCAGGATTCTTTTATTTGCATTTCAAAATAAGTCCTGGCTGAGGTCAGGAAGGAACAGGAAAAAACTGCTATTCAGAGCAGACACAACAGGCCTAAGGCATTTTAACCATAATTTTCAGGTTAGGATGTTGAAAATTATGAAACAAGTTTAAGATACAATTCACAAAATTTTATATCTTTACATCTTGTTTTGTCAACAGATACCATAAAATGATTTACTATCTTTGTCCAAATTAATGCACTGGTACGCACAGTGACATTTTCCCAGGCTACCCAATTCAAAATAGGTGAAATAAAAGACTGAATGATTGGGAAGTTACTTGCCAACTTGGAAGGAGAGTTCTTTAGTTTTCCATCCTAAGTATTTAAGTTCTCTGGCATAAATTATCTGAAATCATAAACTAAACAATTACCTAAACCCGACTTTTACCTGCAAGATTGTGCAATGCTTCAAAAACACATTCAGATACCAGATTGTTACAATAAAACATCATCATTTAGACACACATTCAGCTAAGATCATTAACAAGAAACAATTTAAAATATCAACACATTATTGCACATGTCTTAAAGGGCCAGAAACAAAGACACAAGACAGACAGAAGGGAGCTCCAGACTATGGCCGACAGACAGAAGCCTTTAAAACAGAGCAGATAAGAGAAAAATCTCCTACACCAGTGGCACCATAGAAGTCCCCACAAGGGGACCACATGTTTTTACAGAGGGGCAACCTGAAATGTAAAATCAAGGGTCTCCATGGTGACTTTACTGAATTTAGTATCCCCTTTTTCTTTTTCTCTTTTTTAAGAAGACAGACGTTACATAATGCTTACAGTGCAGGGAAGGAAGGAGGGAATTCCCTGAAGTAACAGGGCTTCAGCAGCTGCTGGAAGTCCCTCGGTCCCTCCTTTAACTTACAGGATTAGCTCCTCTGGTTCGGTTCCACCCCAACCATGCTCCATCTCCTAACATATCAGTAGTCAGCTCTCAAAAAGTTCCGGGGCGGGGGTGGTGTGGTTTATCAAAATTTGAAACTTAAAGTTCAGTTCCTGACCTTGAAGCCAATTAATGCCAATTTAATAATGAGGACAGGGTTTTTGAGAAAAAGAAAAAGGGAGGTTTATTGCTTTGCTAACAAAGGAGAAACACAGGGGACTCTGCCCAAAGGTTGTGACTCTTTTGATCTGGAGGTACAAGTGGTTTTAAAGGAGTTTCACTTCTTAACCTGTGAGATACTCAGTTTTTAGCTCTGCAGCAGGCATTGCCTTGTGCAGTGGGTGTGCTCCAGGCAGCCAGCTAGGGGCTTCTCTTATCATGCTTAACAAAGGGAGGTAAAGTTCATCGCAGTTCCTTAAAACACAGTCCAAAAAGGTGTCACGCTTACTTGCTTTATTACCCATTTTCACGTCCAATATCTTTAAGTTTTTACCACAGAAATCACACAACAAAACGCACAAAAACAAACAAACAAAAAACATATAGAACACAGAACAAAACAGAAAAAAAAAAAAAAACCAGAAACCAGGCACCAAAAAAAAAAAAAAAAAAAAAAAAGCAGAGGAGCATTGCAATGTCTTGCTAAAGCTCCTGGGTAGGACCGCGTGCATGCCCATCCACACCTCTCTACCCATCCAGAAGAATTCCCTACATAACAGAACAAAGGACAGCATGATTCTCGTTACAGTCCCGGACAGGAGTATATGTGAGCCTCCCCAGGCCTCCTCTCTGTCATCAGAAGAGATCTCCCTTAACCAGATATCAGATGTTATAAAGGTGCCACTTACCTATGGAGGCCTCCTCCACCAGGTGCTTGCTAATAGTTATAGTCCAGTGGTTCATTGCAGTGCTCCCTGGACCAAAGTCTCACTCCAAGTCGTTGAAACATCTCAAGTTGCGCATCCCCTAGAGTGGCTCTGTAGCCGGGGGCCCTGGAGGGAAGGCCAGCTTCAGAATTTCCAACAGTCTGGTCTTGTGATCTGTACTGGCAGGGTCATCTTGCTGCGGAACTGCAAAATGTTAGACCAGGATGAAAGTAAAGACCACTGACTCCAATTAAAATCAAATTTAGGCAAATTTATTATTTCAACCGGCCGGCGGCCTGCCTCTCCCTCACAAAACGGCGGGAACAAGACAGCAACCCCACCTTTCCTACAGCCCAGCTATATAGCCCAGAAAGTTACACAAAATGGGGATTACAGATAACAGAACTTTGACAAGCATCACACTAAATGTAGTTTACTTTTCTTTTTTTTTTTTTGCTGGCCCCAACATCAGAAATAATGATGACCATTAGACCTCAGAGAGAGTCATTGTCTGGCCAGGGAAGGCCAAAAATTATGATGTGTCACTAAACTTTCAGAGAGGGCTGCTATCAGGTCAGAGAGATAGGCATGGGTGAGTTAAAGGCACAGGCAGACATTCCAAATGGGTTCAGAAATTGCAGTAATTTATAGTAAACCCAAAATTAGCTTTTCATCGCTTTGTGGCAAGATGGCTCCCAATTTTAATAAAAGATCAGGTTGGGTCTATCAACCCTGTCCCTTACTTTTGGAAACTCCTCTTCCACCTCCAAGTTTGTAAACTCCTGAGGATTTTCCAGAGATGTATTCACAGATTTTCTAACTCTTCTCCTCTAATTGTGTCTTACTTGGGGGGAAGGCAATGTCAAGTCATCGTTCTGGATGAGAGTGGGAAGATTTTTGTATAGCACATATTTGCATACACATTGGATTCCTTATCTAATTTTCCATTCAAAATACTGAAACCCTGACACTAACCCATACCCTACTAGACTCTGACTACTAATCCTAATATGATGGAGAAACATAACCCAAACAGAATAGAAATACAAGCAGTTCAGAGGAGGCATTGTGTATAGTTGGACTTTCATTTTGCATGATAAAGGGTTGGTGTTATAAATCTAGTCAATTTTTAATTGAAATAGTTCACCATGTGTTTTTAAAGTTAACAAATATGTGAATTCCTGTCTTGCTTTCTCTGTAGCCTATTCAGCACATGTATTTTTGCATGCACATACAGAATCCTACCTATTATCACACGTACATTCTTGTGAGGTAGCTGACTTGCCAGATACAAATTGTGAGAAGAGATCACTCCTCCTAAACACAGTTGGAACTGAAAATTCAATCTATGGGTGAGGTTCCTAGTTTAACAAAATTATAAATAAATCTATGTTTAGTAAAATAAATAGCTTGGGTCTGTGGATGATATATATTTAATGATGAATTTCAATTGGCATATATATTGCTACTTTTTAATGTCTGTGTGGGTGTTTTGTATATATATATATATATATATATATATATATATATAATCTCCAGATATTTCAAAATATGAAATATATGTGTCTTATTATACACTCCCTAAATTCATTCATGTTCATGTATTTGGATTTACAATCAACTTTTACATGATTATTATCAGAAATATGCATCCACCTGAAATACATATTTTTTTCCTAGTACTGAAAACTAAATTCGGTGAATGGTGCATACAAATCCTAATATTTCTACAGTAACTTACCCAGTTTAACATCAATGTAAGTAGATTCCTATGATACAAAATGTTTATTTTGACGTTCATTTTTATTCAACACTGGTACATTACTATTTCTTCAGTTTATGCACATAATAGGATATATATTTATCCACAAGTTCACAAATTTATAGGCATTTGTCTCTCTATCAATCACTTCCTGCTTCAGAACACATGTATTCCTCCAGGTTTCCTGGCTGGACTTTTCATGAGACTTCTTTCCAAAGACATTATTTTCGATTTCTCTAATCATTTTGAAGCAAAACTCACACACTCTTCATGATAAACCATTACCCTAATATTACCATTAGATGTATAACGGGTTGGAATGAATGATTGTATATCAATATAAGATTTCCTGTATATTTTCATATATCAATTCAATCCTTTATTTAAAGTTGGAAGTACTTATATTATTTATTCACAGTATGGTCTATTCATGCATTATCTCTATATTGATAGACAAACGTACGCCTCTTTGTATCCCCAATACTAATTTATATGTCTTCAAAATATTGCACCCAGAAATGGTGGAAGAAATACTCATGTCACCTGATCTACATATACATTTTATCACAGTAATATTCTGGACAAAACTACAAAGATCAAACTTATGTTTTTACCTAAGCCTAAATGGAAAGTGAGCATGGATTATGAAAAACATCTATTGCTCTCAAATGTCAATCCTATTGGTGACTACATATTTCTTTCTTCCTAAGATTATATATTCAACCTCAAGGCTGTTGAAAATGTCTAATCCTATCACTCACTTTATAATTGGCCTGATATCCTAAAATCTCTATTGATATCTGCTTTCCTACATATTTTCCCCAGTTCAACATTGTGACAGATTTTTCACATGTGCTAACATTTACATTCACTCTCTAACTGAAACCCTATTGCTAAAGAACTTTTGGTACAAATCCTATCCTCATTCTTCTTTCTAAACCTATTGAGTATCTTCCTAATCATATTGACTATCTCTTTTTTACTGGATGTTCTCTTCTACATTCAATCATCCAAGGTACAAGGACCTATGCCATTGTATATCGATTTATTGGAGACATTTTTGCAGAACATAATTCAAAGCTAAGTATCCCAATCAAGGGCCCCATGCCCTTCTGGTCTCCAAAGCTTACCTAGATTTCTGTTTACCTACTTATATTTCACGTATATATTCTAATAAATATCACAGGTCAGAATAACATTATTCATCCCGAAGAATGATTCCTAACCCAAATTGTACATGTTATTAACCCTAACCATACACTCTTTCCTCAATCTAACTTTACAGAAGAGGAGGTACAGAGTTGGTCTTATAATACAGGAATGGAGGGCATATTCCATCTACTGAGAACCTCAAAGTTCCATGCAGAATTTATCCCTGTAGAAGATGTAGGCTGCTGGGAAGGACCCGAGAGAGAAAAAGTCATCTTTCAAGGCAAACAACCTGGTCAGGATGAAGGGATGTGTCTGAATCAACATCTATCTTTTTATTGTAGAGAAGATGGACTAAACCAGGTCTGTGTAGAGAGCTGTTCCTGGGGGACAATGGTTGATATACCATTCTAACTTGTGAAAGTGTCACAGGAAGTAGGGGCAGCTTCCATTTCATGCGAACCTTGGAAGCAACTGTTAGGGCCAAGTGGTTGCCAAGGCAGTGACCTAATACAGTTCCTGATGGAAGTAACCTACCTAACGTCCTTGGTGATGGAACTCTCTGAACATGGGATCCTGGAAGCCAAGCAAACAGAGCAAGTCCCAGTCCCAGTCCACGTGGGCTCACTTATTTGGATTTACCAACGACAGAGTCAGTCTTTCTTGGTACCTACTGATGTGAGGATGGCTAAAAGCCAGGAGAGCTCTTAAAAGGGACCTTTCCTGAGAAAGCAGGATGTGGCTCACTGCTGGATCCTGACAGAGTTGGCCAACGAGATCAGATCTGAGACAGGACAGGCCATTTTGGGGTAACATTGTATGGCTCACCAGTCAGAGGACATTCCGGACAGTCACAGACCTACTTTGGGGAAGGAGATGCCTTTGTGGGTGTGGGTGTGTCTTTGTAGTTTTTTCTCATGTTCTGAGAATAATTAGAAAAGGAGGTTTGTTTGTTTTGGAGTGGGCTGATCTAGTAAGTCATTTGAAAAGGTGAGTTTTTCCATGTCTGTGTATCCCATTGTGTCCATTGATGTAGACAGTAGAAAAGAGAATGCATCAATGGATGTGCCCTGTTTAGTAGAATGCTTCCCAGCATTCATCCTGCCCAATTTATGAACGGACTGTGGCTTGCCTTAGGGATGAGCAACACCTAATATGTTCCTAAGTTCCTGTTTTCTTCCTGAATTCTGGCCAATCTCCAGAATAGGCTCATGGTTTTGTACCACCTCCAAGCTCAGTGACATGGCCATGTTCTGGATAGCTGAAGGGAATGGCCAGCATGTCAGAAAACTCAGATATCAGTGTGACCAGAAATGACTCAGTTGAGAAACCCTGCTTTGGGCCTTTTGCTTACATATAGTTCCGTTTCCCTGAATGTCAGGAAGGTCTTTTCTTCAGGCCAAACTTTTTTGAAGCCTAAAGAAAACAGTTTTCAAATGGAAATAAATGGGCATCACCTGTGGCTCTTTGCTTAATTGCTTTGGAAAGGGATGTGTCTGAATCAGCCTCTTGGTCCTGTGTGAGGCAGTGGGTTAGATTCTCAGCACCTGATGGATCTAAAGAAAGATCCCATGTGTGCATCCAAAACCAAAATGGCCAAAATTGCTGTCATTGTGGATGAAGTCTCTAGCCTTCTTCAGTAAGGTTCCTGACCTCCATCAAGAGAGAATAGGGATACATTGGGTCAAATGAGTTTTTCAAAGCCCTGCAGAGGCTAGCCCATAGGTGCTTGGCTTTCATCATCACTCCAATTCACATAAAGAATCTAAACACCACAATCCGAACGCCTCAAATTGAAGAAGCAGAGTATTATTAACGGTAGGCCTATTTGATCACTCCTGGTTCACAGGAAGGGTGCCCATTCCACCCTGACATCAGGCAAATGAGGGGCAAGGTAGCTTATTTTGTACACTGTCTAGGGCTGCGCCCCTCATCGAAAACTCCAGCCAGAGTTTATGATGAGTGTATATATGGACCTATTTGTATATAGGACCATGGTACATGGTCCTATGCCATTGTATATGGATTTATCTGAGACATCTGTGCAGAACATAATTCAAAGCTAAGTATCCCAATCAAGTGCCCAATGCCCTCTGGGCATCAAATAATACTTGGATTTATGTTTTCATACATATATTTCACCTCTATAGTCTTATACATATCGCAGTTCCCAATACCATTTTTCATCCAGTAGAATGATTCCTAACCCAAATTGAAAATGTTATTAATCCAAACCATACACTGTTCCCTCAACCTAACTTTACAGAAGAGCATGAACAGGGTTGGTCTTACAATACAGGAATGTATGGGATCTTTGACTTGCTGAGAACCTCAAAAGTCCATGCAGAAATGATCTCTGCACAAGATATAGTCAGCGATGAAGGACCTGAGTGAGCAAAAGTCTTCTTCCATGGCAAACAACTTGGTCAGGATGAAGAGTTGTGTCTGAATCTGCCTCTCTCTTCTTAATGTAAAGAAGATGGGCCAAATCAGGCCTGTGTGGAGAGCTCTATTTGGGTGCCTATGGTTAATATATCATTCTAACTTGTGAAAGTGTCACAGGAAATATGGGCAGCCTCCATGGGACTCTGGAAGCAACTGTTAGGACAAATTGGTTGCCAAGGCAGTGTGTCCTCATTCAGTTTCTGAAGGAAGTGACTTCACCTCACTCCCTTGGTGATAGAAATCTCTGAACGTGGAATCCAGGAAGCCAGGAACACAGAGACAGTCCCAGTCCCAGTACCAGTGTTCTCACTTGTTTGGATTTACCAAGAACAGAGTCAGTCTTTCTTGGCACCTACCGATGTGAGAATGGCCAAATGCCAGTATAGCTCAGAAGAGGGGATTTCCTGAGAAAGCAGTTAGTGGCTCAATACTGGCTCCTGACAACTTCACACAGTTGGCCAAGGAGACCAGAACTGAGACAGGACAGTCCATTTCAGGGGAACATAGTATGGCCCACCAGTCTGAGGACACTGCGCCTAGTCACAGACCTACTTGGGGAAAGGAGGTGCCTTTGTGGGTGTGGATGTGGTTTTGTGGTTTTGTCTCATGTTCTGAGGATAGGAAAGGCGGTTTGTTTGGTTTAGAGTCAACTGTTTCTAGTAAGTCCTTTGGCAAGGCGAGTCTTTCTATGTCTGAATATCCCACTGTGTCTGTGGTTGTAGATATTAGAAAAGGAAATGCTTCAATGAATGTGTCCTGTCTTGTAGAACACTTCCCAGCATTCATCCTGCGTAATTTATCAATGGACTGCAGCTTGCCTTATCTTTGGGCAACACCTGTTATCTTTCTATGTTGTGGTTTTCTTCATAAATTCTAGCCACTCTCCAAAATAGTCTCATGGTATTGTGTCCAAGATGTGTACCACCTCCAAGCTCTGTGACATGGCCATGTAAAGGATAGCTGAAGGGAATGGCCAGCATGTCAGAAAACTCAGATATCAGTGTGACCACACAAGTCTCAGGGAGAAACCCTGCTTTGGGCCTTTTGCTTACCTACTGATATGTTGACCTGAATGTCAGGAAAGTCTCTTGCCTCAGGCACACCCTTTGTGAACCATGAAGAAACACTTTTCAAATGGTAATGAGTGGGCATCACCTTTGTCTCTATGCTTAATTGCTTTGGAAAGGGATGTGTCTGAATCAGCCTCTTGGCCCTGTGTGAAGCTGTGGCTTAGATTCTCAGCACTTGATGGATCTGAAGAAAGATCCAAAGTGTGCATCCAAAACCAAAATGGCCAAAATTGCTGTCATTGTGGATGAAGTCTTAGCCTTCTTCAGAAAGGTTCCTGACCTCCATCAAGTGAGAATAGGGACCCTCTGGGTCAAATGGGTTCTTCAAATCCCGGAAGAGGCTAGCCCATTTATGCTTGGGTATTCTCATGACTCCAATTCACATAAAGAATCTCCACCTCACAGTCTGACCTTCTCCAGAAGTCTTCACCATGGCTGCCTATGGGACTTTCAGGAAAAGAGTCGCTATAAAAGACTTCAGTGTACATAAACTTTCTCTTTTTGTGTTGACCTGGTCTACTTGGCAACTGGCTAAAAAATCAGCACTCCTGAGCTAGACCCACCCTCACTAGTTTTTCACAAAATATGTGAACAAGGCTCCTGGCCTTGAGCTGGGGCTTCACAGACATTGCTACATTTCTAAGATAAAGAAGTTACAAACTGGGCTCCATGGAAAAAGCTGGCAGGGGGAAAAAAGAAAGGGAAGAAAAAGCTCTCCCCCTCCCAGGTGTTCTTGAAAATTTAACTTGCCCAGACCTAAGGAAAAAACAGAAACAAAAACTGCCTTTTGTGAACTTCTGAAGACTATGAACTTCTGAGCCCCTTCCATTTCATGTTGGGTACAAAATTCTGAAACTACATAAACTTAGGTTTCATGGGATTAATTGATTACAACAGAAGCAATGCCCTCTGAATCTGGTTGCAACCAAATAAGACTGTTTCCCTGTCTTTGGTGCTATCTTTGGTGCCTTGCCTTGTCCGTCCCTACAACAGTTTAATTCTATATACTTAAACATTGTTTGTGTTTTAATAAAATTGTCAACAGATGTGATTAAATGTGTAATGGTGCGGATGTTTCCCAGAGTGCTCTATCATGACACAGATTCATTTGAAGTTCAAATATGGGGGCATACAATCCTGTTCCTCTGAAAACATATATCCCTCACCTTAGCCATTCCATTGCAAATAGGAGTTGCTTCAGGGTTGGGCAGAGGAACCACTGCTGTGGTCCATGGGACACAACGAATGACCCAATTAGGAGCAGGAATATATAAAAACTTAAAGATATTAGTAACCTCCATCACAGCTTTGCAGGAATCTTTAACCTTTCTCTCTGAAGTTGTTTTACAGAACAGTAGAGGGTTGGATCTCTTTTTCACTAGAGAAGGGGGCCTTTGTGCTGCATTGAGGGAAGAATGTTTTTTTAATGTCGACCATAATGGAGTTGTAAAATAATCTATGAGTAAATTAAAAAGATGCCTTGAAGAGAGTCAAGGAGAGAGAGAGGCCCAAAAATGGTGGTTTGAGTCTTGGTTTACACAGTCCCCCTGGTTAACTAGGTTTTTATCAACTCTGGCCCGTCCAATAATAATCCTCATATTATTGCTAACTATAAAACCCTGTTTCCTCAACCATGTAATTTATTTTCTCCAAGCTCAAATTGGACAAGTTAAACTTATGGTAATACCCCACTAGCAAACATAGAATGTGACATCCCCCAATGATCATTTTTATGATTAAAAGTTGCCAGAAGAAGTGGGGAATGAAAGGTCAATAAAATATATACTTGTCACTTCCTGTTTTTCTGTACACTTAACAAAACACTGTTGAAATGTTGAGAAATGTTTCCTAATCTTGTCCCAGAATGTGCTGTCCCCAACGGCCAAACTGCAGAATGTACTCCCTCACCCGGTTGAATGCAAACCACCCACTCACCCTGAACCATCAATAAACTTCCCTTTCTGCCCTCTCCAAGAAAAGTATATAAACTCTGCATAAGCTCTTCTCAGGGCTCTCTGCTCTAATTAAGTGAGCTCTGAGACCCAGCATGTTGGACCCCAAATAAACCCTTTGCTGTTGCATGATGTATTCTCTTGGTAGTCTCTTCCTCCGATGCTCGCACGACCTTTACTTGGATGATTGAATATAGAAGAGAACATCCATTCAAAAACTGATAGTCGGAAGGATTAGGAAGAAGAGTGAATATAGAATTTGGAAAAAAAGTTCTTTAGAAATACGGTTTTGGTTAGACAGTGAATGTAAATGTCAACACAAGTTAAGAGTCAGTCACAATGATGAACAGGGGAAAATATGTAGGAAAGCAGATATCAATAGAGACATTATGAAATCAGGCTAAGTATAAAGTCAGTGAGAGGATTAGACATTTTCAACAGGGTTGAGTTTGAATACACAATCTTAGGAAGAAACAAATATGTACTCACCAATAGGACTGACATTTGAGAGCATTAGGCAACATCACATGGATGATTGTAGTAATCCTTTCTCACTTTCCATTTAGGCTTTGGTACAATCATAAGTGTGACCTTTGTATTTTGTGTCCAGAATATTACTCTGATAAAATGTATATGTAGATCAGGTGACATGAGTATTTCTTCCACCTTTTCTGAGGGCCATATTTTGAAGATGAATAAATTAGTATTGGGGGTACAGAGAGGTGTACACATTGTCTATGAATATAGAGATAATGTATGAATACACAATACAGTGAATAAATAATATAACTAGTTCCACTTTAAATAATGGATTGAATTGATATCTTAAAATATATAAGAAATCTTATATTGATATACAATCATTCATTCCAACGAGTTATACATCTAATGGTAATATTAGAGTTATGTTTTCTCATGAAGGGTGTGTGAGTTTTGCTTCAAAATTGATTATGGATTTGGAAAATATTGTGTTTGGAAAGAAGTCTCATAAAAATACCAGTCAACAAACATAGAGGAATTCATGTGTTCTGAATAGGAAGTGATTGAAAGTGAAACAAATGCAAATAATTTTGCTAACTTGTGAATGAAATACATATCCGATGATATGCATAACCTGAAGAAATAGTAATGTACCAGGTTTGAATGAAAATGAACGTCAAAACATACATCATGTCCCATAGTAATCTACTTGGATTGATGTTAAACAGGGTCAGTTACTGTAGAATAATTAGGATTTGTATGCACCATTCACTGAAGTTAGTTTTCAGTACTAGAAAATAAATATGTATTTCAGGTGGATGAATAATTCTGAGAATAATCTTGTGAAAAGTTGATTCTAAATCCACATACATGAATATGAGTGAATTTAGGAAGTGTAAAATAAGACATATATATTTCATATTTTGAAAAATCTGGAAAAAAAAAATATATATATATATATATATATATATATATATATATATATATATATATATATATATATATATACACACACACATATATACAAAAGAACCCCACAGATATTAAAAGGTAGAAATATATGCAAATCGAAATTCATTATGAAATATATATCATCCACAGATGCAAAAATATTCATTTTACTGAACATGGATTTATGTATAATATTGTAATACTAGGAAGCTCACCCATAGGTTGTATTTTCAGTTCCAACTGCGTTTAGGAGGAGTGATCTCTTCTCATAAGTTGTATCTTCCATCAGCCACCTCACAAATTGTGCATGTGATACCATGTAGGAATCTAAATGTGCATATAAAAATACATGTGTTGAATTGGCTACAAAGCAAGGGAGAAAGGAATTCACATATTTGTTTACTTTAAAAACACATGGAGAACTATTTCAATTAAAAATTGTCTACATATTTAACACCTACCATTTGTCATGCAAAAGGCAAGTCCAACTATACAGCATGCATCCTCTGAACTGCTTGTATTTCTATTCTGCTTGGGTTATTTTTCTACATCATTTTAGGATTATTAGTCAGAGTCTAGTAGGGTATATGTTCATGTCAGGGATTCTGTATTTCAATGGAAAATAGGAAAATGAATCTATGAGTATGCAAATATGTGCTACACAAACATCTTCTCACTTTCATCCAGAACAAAGCCTTAACATTACCTTGGGCCCAAGTAAGACACAATGAGAGGGGAAGTGTTAGAAAATCTGTGAATACATATCTGGAATGGAAAATGCTCAGGAATTCACAAACTTGGAGGTGGTAGATGAGTTTCAAAAAGTAAGGGACAGGGTAAACTCTCCACAAACATGGAGCTCTGCTGGCCTAAAGACTTCTTGAGTAACTGCCTCTGAGGATGGGTCCTTGAAATATATGTTGTTGTCAGGAGCTTTAGCTTCCTTTGTAGTGAGACCATCAGAGCTGGATCTGCATCTATGTGACCTGGAGGACATGTTTTCTTATTTTCCAATGAACATGGTGCATCAGTGATGAGTTCTATTTTTGTAGTTAAACTATGGCCATTGGGGAAAAGTGTCTCCCCGTGTGGACTGTTTCTTGCTGCTGCATAGGGAGTTTGTTATTTGTTTAACAAAATACAAGGAGTTCAACTGGGACACGGTGCTGGAGGGAGTTCTGTCACGTGTGGTGAGTCAGGGTCTGCAGAAGAATGCACCAACAGGCTTCTATCCCACAGACATTGCCCCCTTGACCATAGCCACCTGATTCTGGACATTGCCCTGAAACTTCTCCATATAACAAGATGTCTTTACATATAAGGGGCTCCTGGCTGCACCATGTCAGTCACAAGCCATTCAGAAGCCAATGGAAGATCCACATGGCCCCGCCACAGATGTTTTATTACACACCTGCACACCACTGCTCTAGGCCCACTACTCAGCAGGTTCCAAGTTACTGGAATCTCTGTTCCACACCATTTTCATGAAACCCAGTCAGTCAAGGCACTGTCTGGTATACTCTTGATTAGCAACAGGACATCCACAGGTTCTCCAGTGCCACCTGGTCATGGGAAATTCAAAAATTCCCTGGTATTTATCTAGCCATTTTTCAATAATACAGTTGGAGGCTCTGTGGGTTTCAATTAATTCAGGAACCATTAAATGATGAGGAAGCTCGTTTCAATGAAAATTCTGCAGAACTATCACAGGCAAGGCTTCCCAAAGAGTGCCCAAATGGTCACATGAATCCAGGCCCATTGAGGTCTACAATGTGAGCTCCATGTGTGTATTGACTCTCACCTATGGCTGCCAAGTCCTTAAGAATAAAATCATATGATATACTGGCTGAGATTCCCAGTGCTCTGTGCAAATCCACCCTGGGCGTAGATCTCAGTTTCCAAGGCGACTCTCATGTGTGGCCTCTTAAAATCCCAACACAATTCATGGCAATACTTCTCTGAGGTCAGTTCCAGAACTCAGTCTCTAAGGGGAATCACACCAGAGAAGAAGCCCAGGTGGACCCAGTCATCTCTTCCAACCACCACACAAATGACCAAAATAAAAACCAAAATACTGCCACATGGCCCAAATCTTCTTCCATATCATAACCTCTGACTGGAGGTTACCATGAAGGGTGCAGCCCAAGTTGGTGTCCCAAATAAGCTCCCTTCTCCCTCATTCGCCTAAAGTCAGTGTGGCCTGGACACCATTCCTGTGAACCAAGAGTGATCAAATAGGCCTGCCGTTAATATTGCTCGACTTTTCCATGGGCCTGGTACAGAGGAGGAAGACAGGGAAGCAGGGCTGAGAGCAGCTCCTTGGATCTGAGAATGAGGAAGGAGAGATGTAAAAGAATAATGGGAAAGGGTTTTGGGATTTTCCTAGCAACAAAAACATGAGCAGTAGAACATGAAGAACAGAGGGGGAAACGGGAGTGAGTATACCAAAAAGCCTGTGAGGGACTTTAAATTTTTAGTAACCGTTTTCAGTGATGACAAAGCAACATTAAAGGCCATTTTCATTACATCTTGGATACTGGTATGTGGGTTCTCCTCAGCTGGTTTGAGATTTTGTTTAGCTGGTAAGAGGACCTGTTGGGACCCAGTGCGGCCACTGACAAGAAAAGAGAGGAGTGAGTGAGTGGAGGGGTACCTCAGTAGCTGCTACCTCAGGAAGGGGGCAGTGGTCTGAGATCCAGCGGAGGTTTGGGTTTTTGATCTATTAATTGTAGGGGAGAAATCAAGTTGCTGATGTGGGAGTGACAGCAGAGAGTCTGGAGTAGAAGGCTGAGGGTGAGCATCTATTGGAGAAGCATAGTTCAGGATGTTAGCAAAGGAGGGAAAAAGCCTCCACATAGGGGAATCTCCTTTCACCCTTTTGAGCACTTGTAGAAGTTTAAAAGGTCACACATAATTTGAGGATCTAGAGACCCCTCTGTGGGCCATCAGGTTTGGTTATCTAATTGGTAATAATGCCAATATTGTGTACAAAATTTGATGAGGAGTTTGGGTTCCATCTGGAAGTCCCTGTATGCTGACATCCCCATGACTTACAGAAGAAGTCGGCTTTCCCCCACACAGCTGTGACTGTTTATGGCTTTCACAGTCCGCCAGGCAAACATAGTAATCTAGGCTAACCAACCTGCATGTGGCTCACGTGTCCCTACAAACATAATGTTTGTTTCCATTATCTATGTATGGAAGGGATTTAATGGAATTTTAGTGTAATCCTCTTCATCAGGGATATCCCAATAGATAAGACTTATAGCCAGCTGAGAAATGTCTGGGTGGAGAGATGGTCATCAGGTCCTTAAGGGGGATGTATGCAAGATAGACCATACTTCCGGTTTTCTTCCTAAATTCTGGCCACTCTCAAGAATAGGCTCATGGTTTGGTGTCCAAGATATGTACCACCTCCAAGCTCTGTGACATGGACATGTACTGGATAGCTGAAGGAAATGGCGAGCATCTTATAAAACTCAGATATCAGTGTGACCAGTAAAGTCTCAGTGGAGAAACCGTGCTTTAGGCCTTTTGCTTACCTTTTGTTCTGTTCCCCAGTAAGTCAGGAAGGTTGATGCCTTAGGCAACACCTCTATGAAGCCTGAAGAAAATATTTTTCAAATGGAAATGAATAGGCCTCACCTGTGGCTCTCTGCTTAATTGCTTTGGAAAGGGGTGTGTCTGAATCAGCCTCTTGGCCCTATGTGAGGCTGTGGCTTACATTGTCAGCACCTGATGGATGTAAAGAAAGATCCCATGTGTGCATCCAAAACCAAAATGGCCAAAATAGCAGTTATTGTGGATGAACTCTCTCACCTACCACTGTAAGGTTCCTTACCTCCATCAAGTGAGAATCCGTATCCTTTGGGCCAAATGAGTTCTTCAATGCCCTGCAGAGGCTAGCGTAGAGGTGCTTGTGTTTTCTCTGGGCTCCAATTCACATTAAGAATCTAAACCTCACAGTCAGAAGGCATCAAATTGGAGAAGCAGAGCAGTATTAACGGCACACCTATTTGATCACTCCTGGTTCACATGAAGGGTGTCCAGGCCACCCTGACTTAGGCCAATGAAGGGCAAGGGAGCTTATTGTGGACACTATTTTGGGCTGCATCCCTCATGGAAACCTACAGCTTGAAGTTAAGATGAGTGTCTATATGGAATAAGATGAGGGTGATGTGGGAGTGTTTTGGTTTTAATTGTGGTCATTTGTGTGAGGGTTGGAAGAGAGGTGTAGGTAAACCTGGGCTGGAACTCTGGTGTGTTTCCCCTTAGAGACTGAGTTCTGGAACTGACCTCAGAGAAGTATTGCCATGAACTGTGTTATGATTTTAAGGAGGCCACGCATGAGAGTCGCCCTTGGAAACTGAGATCTAGGCCCAGGGTGGCTTTCCACAGAGCACTAGGTATCTCAGCTAGGATATCACATGATTTTATTCTGAAAGACTTGGCAGCCATAGTTGAGAGTCAAAAGACACATAGACCTCACATTGTAGACCTCAATGGGCCTGGCTTCATGTGACCTTTTGGCTACTCTTTGGGAAGACATTCATGTGAGTGTCCTCCAGAGAGGAGGTTCCTCACCATTTAATGGTTCCTGAATAAATTGAAACATACAGTGCCCCAACTTCAACCTTGAAAAATGGATAGATAAATACCATGAAATTTTTGAAATTCTAATGACCAGGTGGCACTGGAGAACCTTTGTATGCCCTGTTGCTGATCATGAGTGTACCAGATAATGCCTTGATTTACTGGGTTTCATGAAAATGGTGTAGAACAGAGATGCCAGTAAGTTGTAGACTGCTCAATTGAGGGCACAAGCTGTGGTGTGCAGGTTTGTGATAAAACATTTGTGGTGGGGCCATGTGGATCTGCCATTGCTTCCAAATGGCTTGTGACTGACGTGCTGCAGCCCGTAATCCCTTATATGTTTGATCTCTTCATATAAAAGCATCTTGTTATATGGAGAGGTTTCAGGGCAATGTTCAGAATCAGGTTGCAATGGTCAAGGGGGAAAGCTATGTGAGATAGAAGCCTGGTTGATGTATTCTCCTGCAGACCCTGACCCACCACACCATTAAATTTTGAGGAAGCTCATTTCAATGAAAGCTGTGGATAACTCTCACAGGCAAGGCGTCCCAAAGAGTGCCCAAAAGGTCACATGAAGCTAGGTCCATTGAGGTCTACAATGTGAAGTCTATGTGTGTTTTGAATCTCAACTATGGCTGCCAAGTCTTTCAGAATAAAATCATGTGATATTCTGGCTGAGATACCCAGTGCTCTGTGGAAAGCCACACTGGGCCTAGATCTCAGTTTCCAAGGGCGACTCTCATGCATGGCCTCCTAAAATCCCAACAAAATTTATGGCAATACTTCTCTGAGTTCATTACCAGAACTCATTTTCTAAGGGAAATCACACCAGAGTTCAAGTGGGGAAGTTTTTGAACCCCTGTGGGAGTCTAATCCAGGTTTGTTGGCCAGATGTTCCTGTTTCTGGGTCTATCCACTCGAAAGCAAACAGCAACTGACTGTCCTTATGTAGTGGCAAGCAGAAGTAAGCATCTTTTAAGTCCAGCATAGTGTACCATTACCTCTCCGGATTCAGAGTGCTAAGCAAATTATGTGGATTGGGTACCGTGGGGTGAATGTCCTGCAGTCTGTTTTTGATCTCTTTTAGGTCTTGAACAGGACAGTAGTCCCCAGTTACTGGCTTTCTTACTGGTAGCAGGGGGGTATTCTAGGCCGATTGACAGGGCCTTAGGACCCCAAGAGCCAGGTATTTCTGAATATTGGGCCTTATCCCATCCTTAGCTTCTTTGATTAGAGGATATTGTTTAACACTGATTGGAGAGGTAGAGGCTTTTAATTCTACTACTATTGGAGGTTTTTTTTATGGCTAGACCTAACCCAGCAGTTTCTGCCCAGGCATTAGGATAATCTTTTATCAATTTCTGGGATAGTTTTCATGTTTGATCAGTTCTAGGGCGCGCGAAGAGTTGATGTTCATCTTCTACGGACATAGTCAAAGCCGTGACTATGGGAGTTTTTACTGAAGCGTTTAGAAACACCACTTGGGGACCATCAGGGTTAAAGGTTATTCTAGCCCTGAGTTTTGTAAGCAGATCCCTGCCCATCAACGGGGCCTGGCATTCTGGGATTACTAGAAAAGAGTGGTGGACTTTTCCATTTCCTAGGTCCAATGTCCTCTTAGTTGTCCAAGCTCATTATCTACTGTCATTAGCCCCTTGAACAAGCGACCATTTATTTGATAGGGGGCCCAGTGGGGTCTTAAAGGTTGAGTATACTGGTCCTGTTTTCACTTCAAAGTTCAATGGGGTTTCCTCCACTTAAAATGTTACCCTGAGCTTGCGGAGGAGATCCGACTCCCGACTTCCCTAGTCCTGTTCTAGAGTCAGCACGGCGGTCTGGCATCTCTGCTTTTTTTGGGGGCACTCTTTGGCCCAGTGTCCTTTTTCTTTACAGTAGGCACATTGACCTGAGGCCAGGGCCAGCCTTTGGCATGGGCCCATGTATCCCTTCCTATCTCCGTGCTTTTTAACTTCTGGCCTATTTACTGCTCTGACCAGAACCTTAGCCAGTGCTTTAGTCTGCCTTTTGCTCCTTTCATCCTCCTTTTGTTCCCTTTCCTTCTGTCTCCTCTGTTCCCATTCCTCCTCAGTTTCTTTCTTATAATATATTTTCTCAGCTTCTCTGACTAAATCTCTTAAGGTCATATCTTGTAATCCATCTAGACGTTGCAACTTTCTCTTAATATCTAGGGCAGCCTGCTGGATAAAGGCCATTGCAACAGATGTCTTTTCGTACTCTGTCTGAGAATCAAAAGGAGTATATTTTCTAAATGCTTCCATAATTCTCTCCAAAATCATAGAGGGAGACTCATTAGGCCTTTGGATAATCTCTCTTACCATGGCCAAATTAGTCGGCCTTCTGGCGGCCACTCAGAGACCCGCTATTAGAGGCCGGTGATAAGTGGACAGATGCTACCTAACTTCAATGGTGTTGGGGTCCCAGTTTGGTCAGTTCATCTGCCCATAGGGATGGAGAGGGAGCATCACAGGGGTTTCTGAGTTTTTTATTATCTGTCACTGGCGGGTTCCTTTAGATGGCCCAGCTTCCACCAGAGGAGGAGGGGCTGCTGCTGCTGCTGCTGCGAAGTCCCCTGGAGGGCTTGGGACTGGCCCAATTGCCTCTAGTGGCGGAGAGGCTGTGTCAGCGGCAGGAGGATCATCCGGAACGTGTTCGGTGTTGGGGAGCCAGGGTAGAGGATAAGGAGGGGGAGGAGTGTCCAGTCTTGTGACTCAGGGAGAATGGAGGGAAGCGGGGGGAGCGGAAGGTTTGAATGATAGGATCCTGGGGAAGGGGTATATGGCTATTGATCTGGGTGGCCACGTGGTCCCGGCTGAAAGACAATATCTCTGATTTTCGGATTAGAGGGAAGCGGAAGGATCCTTCTGGGGGCCACCCGACTTTGAGAATGGGCCATTCTGAAGCACAGAGAGTCTGCCAGGTCCGGCATTTTACTGAAAAATAAAGATTCTGGGCCCTTGAGCGGACATGAGTCCAATGATCAACGGTCAGGGACAGAAGCGTGGAAGTGATTTGTCCCATAATGGGAGTTACTCAAAGAGAGACAGTGAAGACACAATCGCAACACAGACAAAGACAAACAGTAAACGTTTAACGTGTGTCCAAGACAAAGATTAGAACTGAGTAACTGGCAAAACCTGATGTGTTAGACAATAAAGACAGACAATAAACTTAACATGAGTTCAGGACAATGAACAAAATTGAGTAGCCGGCAAAACCTGATGGGCTGGCAAACCGAATTCTGAAGCAAAATATAACCGAGTTGAGGAAACTACTATTCCTTGATTTCCCTCGTCCCCTGGAGTGTCCCACAGGGAAGTGGCCTGCAGCTCTGTGACACGTCTGTCAGCCACTATCAGAGAGAGCTAATGCTCTTCACCGACAGCCACTTTGCCAAGCCCTAACCTGAAACCCGAAACCAGAAAGAGGCGCCTTACTTACCCTGAGAGAAGTCCCTTGGGGTCTTTCATCCGCCACGCCAAATATCTCACCTGGGGCCTCCAGATGAAAAGGTGGGGTGAACATCGGAGGAAAAGACCATCAACAGGCTTTCTCATGCAACTCTAAAGGGTTTATTGGGGGTCCAGCATGCTGGAGCTCAGGACTCACTTCAGAGGAGCAAAGAACAAAGAGCCCAGAGAACAACTTGAGCACAGTTTATATACATTCTTTAGAGAGGGCAGGGACTTTACATACATCATAGCCTCCTTTAGCAAATCATCATATACCAAGAGAAAATCAAATAACAACTCTAAAACATGATTAGAACATTCATTGGCGGGAACAGGTCGGGCAGGGGGTGATTGATCAGCCCTAAGAAGGAGTATACATTTAAACTGATTGGTTGAAGCCCTGAGATGTATACGTGGTGAGCTGCACGGTTTCTGGGAAGGGGTTGTTAAGTACCTAGGTGGTCAGGGAAGATTTCAACACACACCTAATATGCAGATCTGGAAATTGTCTTAACTGCCACCGGAATTTCACGTGCTGAGTGCAGCTTGGAAACTTTAGGAAACCTGGTTCTTTACATTTCAATTTCAATTTCTATTATTCTTTCAGAACCTTACAGAGAAAGGCGAGAGACTTCATCCACAATGACTGCTATTTTGGTCATTTTGGTTTTGGATGCACACATGGGATCTTTTTTTAGATCCATCTGGTGCTGATAATCTAAGCCACAGCCTCAAACAGGGCCAAGAGGCTGATTAAGTCATATTCATTTCCAAAGCAATTACTACTCTGAGGTCAGTTACAGAGCTCAGTCTATGAGGAGAATCAAACCAGTGTTCTAGCGCAGATGAACCCAGTCATCTCTTCCAACAGCCACACAAGTGACCACAATTAGAACCAAACAATCCCACATGGTCCTCATCTTCTTCCATGTAGTCACTCATCATAACCTCTGCCTGGAGGTTTCCTTAAATGGCACAGCCCAAGAGAGTATCCAAAATAAGCTCCCTTGCCCTTCATTTGCCTAAACTCAGGGTGGCCTGGACACCCTTGAAGTGAACCAGGATTGATCACATAGTTCTGCCATTAATACTGCTCTTCTTCTACAATTTGAGGCCTACTGACTGTCAGGTATTGATTCCTTATTTGATTTGGAGTCATGATTAAACACAAGCACCTCTGCAGGGATTGGAAGAACTCATTTGACCCAAAAAATCCCTATACTCCCTTGATGGAGGTCAGGAATCTAATAGAGGAAGGCAAGAGACTTCATCCACAATGACTAATCTTTTTGCCATTTTGGTTTTGGATGCACACATTGGATCTTTCTTTAGATTCATCAGGTGCTGAGAATCTAAGCCACTGCCTCACACAGGGCCAGGAGGCTGATTCAGACACATCCCTTTCCAAAGCAATTAAGCAAAGTTATTGATCTGGGTGGCCACGTGGCCACTGGTGAGGCCCATTCATTTCCATTTGAAAACTGTTTTTTTCAGGCTTCACAAAGTGGTGGCCTGAGGCAAAGACCTTCCTGACATTCAGGGCAACAGAACAATATGTAAGCAAAAGGCCCAAAGCAGGGTTTCTCCACTGAGACTTTTCTGGTCACACTGATATCTGAGTTTTCTGAGATGCTTGCCATTCCCTTCAGCTATCCATTACATGGCCATGTCGCAGAATTTAGAAGTGGTACATATTTTGGAAACAAAACCATGAGCCTATTCTGGCGAGTGGCCAGAATTCAGGAAGAAAACAAGAACTTAGGAAGATAGTAGGTGTTGCCCATCGATAAGACAAAAGGCAGTCCATTCCTATAATGGGTAGGATGAATGCTGGGAAGCTTTCTACTAGACAGGAAACATCCATTGATGCATTCTCTTTTCTAATGTCTACAACCACGGACACAGTGGGATACACAGACACAGAAACACTCGCCTTGTCAAAAGACTTTCTAAAAACAGTCCACTCCAAACCAAGCAAACCGCCTTTTCTACCTATTCTCAGAACATGAGACAAAACCACAAACTCACACCCACACTCAAAAAGGCACCTCCTTCCCCCAAGTAAGTCTGTGACTATCCAGAGTCTCGTCTGACTGGTGGGCCATACTATGTTCCCCAAGGTGGCCTGTTCTGTCTCAGATCTGGTCTTTTTGTCAAACTCTGTGAAGTTGTCAGGAGCCTGCGCTGACCACTACATGCTTTCTCAGGGAAGGCTCTCCTCGCATCTGACCATCCTCACATCAGTAGGTACCAAAAAAGACACACTTTGTCCTTGGTAAATCCAAACAAGTCAGCCCACTGGTACTGGGACTGGGACTGGCTGTGTGTTCCTGTCTTCCTGGAACCCAAGTTAAGAGAGTTCCATCACCAAAGAAGTGAGGTAGGCCAATTCCTTCAGGAACTGAATGAAGTCAGTTCCTTGGCAAACACTATTTTATTAAATTTTCAAAATAATTATGAAAACAGAAATCAAGGTAAGATTTGAAGTCCAGAAGGGCCCTTGATTGGGATACTTAGCATTGAATTAGGTTCTGCACAGATGTCCGAGATAAATCAATATACAATGGCATAGGACCTTGTACCTTGGATGATTGAAGGTAGAAGAGAACTTCCTGTCTAAAAGGGATAGTCGGTAGGATTAGGAAGATAGTCGGTAGGTTCAGGAAAAAGAGTGAGTATAGGATTTAGACCAAAAGTTCTTTAGCAATCAAGTTTGGGTAGAGAGTGAACAAAAAATCCTCACATGTGAAGAGTCAGTCACAATGATGAATGGGGGAAAACATGCAAGAATGCAGATATCAATAGAGACATGAAATCAGGCAAAGTATAAAGTGAGTGATAGGATTAGACATTTTCAACATGGTTGATGTTGAATATATAATCTTTGGAAGAAACAAATATGTAGTCACCAATAGGATTGACATTTGAGAGCATTAGGCAACCTGGACATGGTTGTTTTTGTAATCCAAGCTCACGTTCTATTTTGCTTTGGTGAAAGGTTAATAAAATAGGCACTTGTCACTTCCTGTTTTTCTGTATGCTTAACAAAACACTGTTGAAATCTGGAGAACTTTTTGCTAATTTTGTTCCCAGAATGTGCTGTCCCCAACTGCCAAACTGAGGATTGTACTCCCTCACCCGCTTGTACCAAACCTCCCACTTGCTCTGACCCATCGATAAGTTTCCCTCCCTGCCCACTCCAAGAAAAGTATATAAGGTCTGATTAAGCTGTTCTCAGGGCTCTCTGCCGAGAAAAAAACCATTGTGCAGATACCACCCCCATCTAACAAGAGACAACTCAAGAGAGTTTCTTGGGACTGCTGGCTTTTGCAGGTATGGATACCTGGGTTTGTGTTATTAGCTTCTCCTTTATACCCGCTGTTAAATGAGGATGCCCAATTCCAATGGACCCTTTGAGCACCAGCAAGCTTTTGATAACATCTAAGGACACTGACATTGAATTCCTCAACTTCACTGAGCCCAGCCTTCAATTACAGAAAGCCCTACACTACTTTAAAAATGTACATCAACTCACTCACCTTGGTTAAAAGAAACTGCAGGCATTCCTGAAGGATCAAGAACAGAGTTTTCGATTAACCAACTCACAGTGAAAGGAAATATCTGAACGGGTAACAAAAGCCTGTCGGATATGTCAATTGGTTAATGCTTACCATTCCAAGCTTCCTGCTGGAAAGTACCTATGAGGAACCAGACCAGGACAATTCTGAGAAGTGGACTTTACTGAAATTAAGCCAGCATGGTATGGACTTAAATATCTCTTAGTCTTTGTAGATACATTTTCAGGATGGATTTAAGCCTTTCCCACAAAATAAAAATTAACGGCGCAAATGATGGTCAAGAATATCCTGAAAGATATTTTCCAAGATACCGCCGGCCTAAAGTAATAGGTTCTGATAATGGACCGGCGTTCATGGCCCAGGTAAGTCAGGGGTTAGCCAGGACCCTAGAAATTAATTGGAAGTTACATTGTGCTTGTAGACCCCAGAGCACAGTACAGGTAAAAAATAAATAGAACCATTAAAGAGACCTTAAAGAAATTAAGCTTAGAGACCAGCATAAAAGATTGGACTATGCTCCAGCCTTATCCACTGTTTCATGCAAGAAATTCTCCCTCTGTTATTTTGTGTAACCTCACCCCCTATGAAATTCTCAATGGTGTCCCTCCTCCAGTAAGGGACCTAACCCCAACTCTAAGACCGAACGATCCCTTCCACACCCCCTTGCTTGACAGACTAAAAGTTCGTGAAAGAACTCAGCGATACCTGTTGAAACACCTGGCCACTGCCTACCAACCTGCAGACGAGGCGACTCCACATCAATATCAAGAGACTTCATCTACATAAGATGACATCAGGTGTCATCCCTGGAACCCCGCTGGAAAGAACCATACCAGGTGCTACTTATAACACCTACAGCGGTAAAAGTAGACGGAATCACTTCCTGGATCCATGCCTCAAGTCTCAAGTCTGTGCCCTGTCCAGACTCTGGCTGGAAACTGGAAAAGACTGGTAACCCTTTCAAATTTTGTATTCGCCATACGGATATGGCTATAGACTCTCCCCTTGGCCACCATTAGTCCTAACCCTCATCAGCCTGTTCAGCAGCGATTGCTGATCACAAATTCTACTAGACAAAAAGTATGGTCTATCTTGCATACAGCCCACTTAGGTACCTGGTGGCCTTCTCTCCATCCAGACATTTGTCAGCTGGCTATAGGTCTTTCCTATTGAGATATTCCTGATGAAGAGGATCCCACTAAAATTCCATTAAATACCTTCTGTACCATAGATAATGGAAACAAATATTATGGATATAGGGACACGCTAGCCAGATGCAGGTTGGCTAGCCTAGATTACTATGTTTGCCAGGCAGAGTATCAAAGCCACAAACAGCCATAGCTGTGTGGGGGAAAAGTTGACTTCTTCTGTAAGTCATGGGGATGTGAGCATACCGGGGGTGCCTGGTGGAAAACAACTGTTCATCAAATTAAGTACACAGCATTGACCATATTAACAAATAGAGAAAGAAAACTGATGGCCCACAGAGGGGCCTCTAGGTCCTCAAATTCTGTGTGACCTTTTTAACTTCTGCAAGTGCTCAAAAGAGTGAAAGGAGATTCCCCTATGTGGAAGCCTTTTCCCTCCTTTGCTCACATCCTGAACTATTCTTCTCCAATAGATTCTTACCCTCAGCCTTCTGCTACAGACTTTCTGCTGTCACTCCCACCTCAGCAACCTGATTTTTCCCCTCCAATTACTAGATCCAAAACCCAAACCTCCGCCGGTTCTCAGACCATTGCCCCCTTGCTGAGGTAGCAGGCACTGAGGCACCCCTCCACCCACTCGCTCCTCTCTTCTCCTGTCAGTGCCTGCACCCCGTCCCACCAGGTCCTCTTACCAGCTAACCCAAAGCTCAAACCAGCTGAGGAGAACCCTCAGACCCCTATCCAAGATGTAATGAAAATGGCCTTTAAAGTTGCTTTGTCATCACTGAAAACAGTTTACTAAGAATTCAAAAGCCCTCACAGGCTTTTTGGATACTCACTTCGGTCTTCCCCTTGGCACTATCTGTTCTACTGCTCAAGTTGTTGTTGCTAGGAAAATCCCAAACCCCTTTCCTATTATTCTTTTATATCTCTCCTTCCTCATACTCAGATCCACCAACCGGGTCTTACCCCCTGCCTTTCCCATCTTTTCCCTCTGCACCAGGCCCACAGAAAAGTCTGAACTGAATTCTCCAGAAGTTTTCACCATGGCTAACTTTAGGACTTTCAGCAAAAGAGACCCTATAAAAGAGTTCAATGTAGATAAACTTCCTGTTTTCGTGTTGCCTGTTCTACTTGGGCACTGGCTTGAAAAATCAACACTCCTAAGCTAGACACCCCCATACTAGTTTTTAACAAAATATGTGAACAAGGCCCCTGTCCTTGAGCTGGGGCTTCAAAGAGATGGCTACATTTCTAAGATAAAGAAGTTACCAACTGGGCTCCATGGTAACAGGTGGCAGGTAGAAAAAAAAAGATAGAAGAAAAAAGCTTAGGTGTCCTTAAAAATGTTACTTGCCCAGAACAGAGGGAAAAAAAAAATCTTCTTTTTGTGAAATTCTGCAGACTGTGAACTTCTGAGCCCCTTCCCTTACATGTTGGGTACAAAATTATGAAACTAACTAAACTTGAGGTTCAGGGGATTCATTGATTACAACAGAAGCAATGCCTTCTAAATCAGGTTGCAACTAAATATAACTGTTTCCCTGTCTTCCATTCTATCTTAGGTACCTTGCCTTTTCCATACCTAAAACAGTATAATTCTATATACTTAAACATTGTTTATGTTTTCATAAAATGGTCCACAGATATGATTAATAATGTAATGATGCAGATGTTTCCCAGAGTGCTCTATCATGACACAGTATCATTTAAAGTTCAAATAGTGGGGCATACAACCCGGTTCTGCCAGGAACCTGTTTTCCTCACTTTAGCCATCCTTTTGGGAATAGGAATTGCTGCAGGGGTGGGCACAGGAACCACTGCTCTAGTTCATGGGACACAAGAAATGACCCAATTAGAAGCAGCAGTATACAAAATCTTAAAGATAGTAAAAACCTCCATCACAGCTTTACAGGAATCTTGAACCTCTCTCTCTAAAGTTGTTTAACAGAACAGGCGAGGGTTGGAACTCCTTTTCATGAGAAAAGGGGGCATTTATGCTACATTGAGGGAACAATGTTGTTTTTATGCCGACCATACTGGTTGTAAAAGAATATATGAGTAAATTAAGAAGACGCCTTGAAGAGCGTCAACGAAAGAGAGAGGCCCAAAAAGGGTGGTTTGAGTCTTCGTTAACATAGTCCCCCGGGTTAACTACGCTTTTATCAGCCCTGGCTGGTCCATTAATAATCCTCATTAATTGCTAACTGTAGGAACTTGCTTGCTCCACCATGTAGTTTTATTTCTTCAAGCTCAAATTGGACAAGTTAAACTTTTGGTAATCAGACAAAAATATACGCCACTAGCAGGCATAAAATATGACACCGTCCAATGATCACATTTATGATTAAAAGTAACGAGAAGAAGTGGGGAATGAAAGGTTAATAAAAAAGGTATTTGTCACTTCCTGTTTTTCTGTATGCTTAACAAAACACTGTTGAAATCTTGAGAGCTATTTGCTAATCTTATTCCCAGAATGTGCAGTCCCCAACTGCTAAACTGCAGATTGTTCTCCCTCACCCGGTTGCACGCAAACCGGCCACTCGCCCTGAACCATCAATAAACTTCCCTCCCTGACCTCTCCAAGGAAAGTAAATAAGCTCTGCTTAAGCTGTTCTCAGGGCTCTCTTCTCTATACAACTGAGCTCTGAGCCCCAGCATGCTAGACCCCCAATAAACCCTTTGCTGTTGCATGAGACAATCTTTTGGTGGTCTCTTCCTCCGACGCTCAAATGACCTTTACATTGGTACAATCATAAGTATGATATTTGCTTTTTGTGTCCAGAATATTACTGTGATAAAATGTATATGTATATCATGTGACATGAGTATTTCTTCCACCATTTCTGGGAGCAATATTTTGAACATATATAAATTAGTATTGGGGGCACAAATAGGTGTACCCTTGTCTATGAATATAGAGATATTGTATGAATAGACCATTCAGTGAATAAATAATATAACTAGTTCCAACTTTAAATAGTGGATTGAATTGATATCTGAAAAAATATAGGATATCTAATATTGATATATACGTTCATACATTCATTACAAAAAGTTATACATAATTTAGTTTAAAAAGGAAGCTCACACATATGTTGAATTTTCATTTCCAACAGCATTTAGGAGGAGTGATCTCTTCTCACAATTTGTGTCTGAAAATTCAGCCACCTCCCAAGAATGTACGTGTGGGACCAGGTAGGATTCTATATGTGCATATAAAAATACATGTGCTGAATAGGCTACATAGAAAGGGAGACAGGAATTCACATATTTGTTAACTTTAAATTCACATGGAGAACTATTTCAACAAAAAATTGACTTGATTTATAACTCCTACCCTATATAATGCAAAAGGCCCGTCCAACAATACAACATGCCTCCTCTGAACTGCTAGTATTTCGATACTTTTTTGGTTAATTTTTCTCCATCTTATTAGGATTAGTAGTCAGAGTCTAATAGGGTAGGTTTTAGTGTCAGGGATTCAGTATTTTAAACTCTGGCCACTGGGGGCCTAGTATCTCCCTGTGTAGACTGTGAAACCATTTGGTCATCCTCCACTTTTCCTGGTGTTCGTTGCTCCTGCACTGAGAATTTGATATTTGCTTCACAAAATACAATGAGTTCAACTGGGACACAGTGCTGGAGGGAGTTCTGTCACTTGTGGTGTGTCAGGGTATGCATGAGCATGCACCAAACTGGCCTATATACCGCATAGCTTGCCCCCTTGACCATAGCAACCTGATTCTGTATATTACCCTGAAACCTCTCCATATAACAAGATGCCTTTACTTATAATGGTCTCCTGCCTGCACTATGTCCATCTCAAGACATTTGAAATCCAATGGCAGATCCACATGGCCCCACCACAGATGTTTTATCACACACCTGCCCACCACTGCTCTAGGCCCGCTACTCAGCGGGCTCCATCTTACTGGCATCTCTGTTCTACACCATTTTCATGAAACCCAATGAATCAAGGCACTGTCTGGTACACTCATGATCAGCAATAGGACATCCAAAAGATCTGCAAGCCACCTGGTCATGTGAATTTCAAAAATTTAATGGTATTTTTCTAGCCATTTTTCAATAATGAAGTTGGATGCACTGTGGGTTTCTATTCATTCAGGAACCACTAAATGGTGAGGAAGCTCATTTCAATAAAAACTCTGCAGAACTCTCATAGGCAAGGCATCCCAAAGAGAGTCCAAAAGGTCAAATGAAACCCGGCCCATTGAGGTCTACAATTGAGGTCCATGAGTGTTTTGATATCAACTTAGCCACCCTGGGACTATATCTCAGTATCCAAAGGCGACACTCATGCGTGGCCTCCTAAAATCCCAACACAATTCATGGCAATACTTCTCTGAGGTCAGTTCCAGAACTCACTGTCTAAGGGGAATCACACCAGAGTTCAAGCCCAGGTGGACCCAGTCATCTCTTCCAACCACAACACAAATGATTACAATTAAAACCAAAACACTCCCACATGGCCCTCATCTTCTTCCATATAGACACTTATCAAAAGCTCTGGGTGGAGGTTTCCATAAGGGACACAGCCAAAAAAAGTATCCACAATAAGCTCCTTGGCCCCTCATTTGCCTAAAATCAGGGTGGCCTAAACACCCTTCCTGTGAACCAGGAGTTATTAAATGAGCCTGCTTTTTATACTGCTCTGTTTCTCCAATTTGAGGACTACTGACTGTCAGGTATAGACTTTTTATGTGATTTGGATTCATGAGAAAACCCAAGCACATCTGCAGGGCTTTGAAGAACTCATTTGACCCTAAAGAATCCCTATTCTCACTTGGAAGAGGTCAGAAACCTAACAGAGGAAGGAAAGAGTCTTTATCCACAATGACTGATCTTTTTTGCCATTTTGGTTTTGTATGCACACATGGGATTTTTCTTTAGATCCATCAGGCGCTGAGAATCTAAGTCACAGCCACACACAAGGCCAAGAGGCTAATTCAGACACACCCCTTTCCAAAGCATTAAGCAAAGAGCCACAGGTGATGCACATTAATGTCCATTTGAAAACTGTTTCTTCAGGTTTCACAAAGGTGTGCCCTGAGGCAAAGACCTTTCTGACATTCAGTGCTACAGAACAATAGGGAAGAAAAGGCCCAAAGCAGGGTTTCTCCACTGAGACTTTCCTGGTCACACTGATATCTGAGTTTTCTGAGATGCTCCTCATTCTCTTCAGCTCACGAGTACATGGACATGTCACAGAGCTTGGAGGTGGTACATATCTTGGACACAAAACCATGAGCCTATTCTGGAGAGTGGCCAGAATTCAGGAAGAAATCAGAAACTTAGGAAGATTGTAGGTGTTGCCCATCCACAAGTCAAGCCGCAGTCCATTCATAAATTGGGAAAGATTAATCCTGAGAAGCTTTCCACTAGACAGGACACATCTATTAATGCATTCTCTTTTCTAATGTCTACAACCACGGAAACAGTGGTATACACAGACATAGAAACACTCGCCATGTCAAACGACTTACTAGAAACTCTCCACTGAATACCAAACAAACTGCCTTCCCTACCTATTCTCAGAACATGAGACAAAACCACAAACTTTCACCCACATCCACAAAGGCACATCCTTCCCCCAAGTAGGTCTGTGAAAATCCGGAGTGTCCTCTGTCTTGTTGGCCATTCTATGTACCCATGAAATGGCCTGTCCTGTCTCAGATCTGATCTCTTTGTTCAAATCTGTGAAGTTGTCAGGAGCCAGTGGTGAGTCACTAACTGCTTTCTCAGGAACGTCCCCTCTTGAGAGCTCTCCTGGCATTTGGCCATCCTCACATCAGTAGGTACCAAGAGAGACTGACTCTGTCATTGGTAAATCCAAACATGTGAGTCCACTGGAATTGAGACTGAGACTGGTTCTGTGTGCCTGGCTTCCTGGATCCCAAATTCAGAGAATTCCATCACCAAGGAAGTGAGGTAGGTCACTTCCTTCAAGAATTGAATGAAATCACTACCTTGGCAACCACTTTGTCTTAACAGTTGCTTCCAAGGGTCCCATGAGATAGAGGATGCCCCTACTTTCTGTGACACTTTCATAAGTTAGAATGGAATATCAACCATAGGAAACCAGGAACAGCTCTCCCCAGAGTCCAGGTTTGGTCCATATTCTCTACATTAAAAAGAGAGAGGCTTATTCAGACACATTCCTTCATCCTGACCAGGTTGTCTGCAATGGAAGATGACTTTTGCTCTCTCAGGTCCTAAAAAGCTGCCTACAAGTTCTCCAGGGATCATTTCTGCTTGGACCATTGAGGTTCTCAGCAGGTTAAAGATGCTCTACATTCCTGTATTGTAAAACCAACTCTGTCCCTGGTCTTCTGTAAACGTAGATTGAGGGAACAGTGTATGGTTAGGGTTAATAACAGGTTCAATTTGGGTGAGGAGTCATTCTGCTGGATTAATAATGGCATTGGGAACCTACAATATTTACAAAAATATATAGGTAAAATATAAGTATGAAAACAGAAATCTATTTAGATTTGAAGCCCAGAAGGGCATTAGGCCCTTCATTTGAGATACTTAGCTTTGAATTATGTTCTGCACAGATGTCTCAGATTAATCGATATACAATGTTATAGGACCTTGTACCTTGGATGATTGAATGTCGAAGAGAACATCCAGGCAAAAAGGAATAGTCGGTAGTATTAGAAAGACAGTTGGTAAGTTTAGAAAGAAGAGTGAGTATAAATTTGGACCAAAATTTCTTTAGCAATAGGTTTTCGGGTAGACAGTGAATGTAAATGTCAGCACGTGTGAAGAGTCAGTCACAATTATGAACAGGGGAAAATATGTTAGAAAGCTAATATCGATAGAGACATTAGGAAATCAGGCAAAGTGTAAAGTGAGAGATAGGATAAGACATTTTCAATAGGATTGAGTTTGAATATATAATCTTAGAAAGAAACAAATATGTAGTCCCCAACAAGATTGACAAGTGGGAGCATTAGGCAACCTGCACATGGATGTTTTTAGTAAGCCATGTTCATTTTCCATTTAGGCTTTGGTACAATCATAAGTGTGATATTTGCATTTTCTGACCAGAATATTACTGTGATAAAATGTATATGTAGATCAGCTTACATGAGTATTTCTCCCACCATTTCTTGGAGCAATATTTTGAATATGTATAAATTAGTATTGTGGGCAAAAATAGATGTACCCTGTGTCTATAAATATAGAGATAATGCATGAATAGGCCATACTGTGAATAAATAATGCGACTTCTTCCAACTTTAAGTAATGTATTGAGTTGATATTTGAAAATATTCAGGAAATCTTATATTGATATACATACATTCATTCCAACCAGTCATACATCTAATGTTAATAATAGGGTTATGGTTTATCCTGAAGGGTGTGTGAGTTTTGCTTTAATCTTACAATGGAACTAAAAAATATTATTTTTGGAAAGAAGTCTCAAGAAAAGACCAGTCAAGAAACATGGAAGAATACATGTGTTCTGAAGCAGGAAGTGATTGACAGTGAAACAAATGCCTACAAATTTGTGAACTTGTGGATGATATATATATATATATATTCTATGATGTGCATAAACTGAAGAAATAGTAATGTACCAGTGTTGAAAAAAATGAACGTCAAAATACACATCATGTCCCATAGGAGTCTACTTGCATTGATGTTAAACTGGGTCAGTTACTCTAGAAATATTAGGATTCGTATGTACCTTTCACTGAAGTTAGTTTTCAGTACTTGGAAACAAATATATATTTCAGGTGTATAAATATTTCTGAGAATAATCTTGTGAAAAATTGATTATAAATCTAAATACATGAACATGGATGAATTTATGGAGTGTATATAAGACACATATATTTCATATTTCGAAAAATCTGGAGAGTGTGCATATATATATATATATATATATATATATATATATATATATACAAAACACACACACAGACATTAAAAAGTAGCAATACATATGCTAATCGATATTCATCATGAAATATATATCATTCAAATATGCAAAAATATTTATTTTACTGAACATGCATTTATGTATAATGTTTTCAACTAGGAAGCTCACCCATAAGTTGAATTTTCAGTTTCAACAGTGGTTAGTAGGAGTGATCTCTTCTCACAAGTTGTATCTGCCAAGTCAGACAACACACAAAAATTAACCTGTGATACCAGGTAGGATTCTATATGTGCATATAAATACACATGTGCTGAGTAGTCTATAGTGAAAGGGAGACAGTAATTCACATATTTGATAATTTTAAATACACATGGAGAACTATTTTAAGCAAAAATTGACTAGATTTATAACACCAACCCTTTATCATGCAAAAGGCAAGTCCAAATATCCACCATGTCTCCACTGAACTGCTTTTATTTCCATTCTGTTTCGGTTATTTTTCTCCATCATATTAGGATTAGTAGTCAGAGTTTAGTAGGGTAGGAGGAGTGATCTCTTCTCACAATTTGAATCTGCCAAGTCAGACAACACACAAAAATTAACCTGTGATACCAGGTAGGATTTTATATGTGCATGAAAAAATACATGTGCTAAATAGTATATACAGAAAGGGAGACAGGAATTCACATATTTGTTAATTTAAAAACACATGAAAAATTGTTTTAAACAAAAATTTACTAGATTTATAACACCTACCCTTTATCATGCAAAAGACAAGTCCAAATATATACCATGCATCCACTAAAATGCTTGTATTTGGGTTTTTTTTCTCCATCATATTAGGATTAGTAGTGAGAGTCTAGTAGGGTTCAGGTTAGTGTCATGATTTCGGTATTTTGATTGGAAAATAGGAAAATGAATTCAATGTGTATGCAAATATGTGCCACAGAATAATATTCCAACTCTCATCCAGAACAATGCCATGACATTACCTTCGCCCCAATAAGACACAGTTATAGGAGGAGAGTTAGAAAATCTATGAATACATATCTGGAATGGAAGATGCTCAGGAGTTCACAACCTTGGAGTTGGTAGAGGAGTTTCCAAAGTAAGGATCAGGGTAAACACTCCACAAACATGGAGCTCTTCTTGTCTAAAGACTTCTTGAGAGACTGCCTCTGAGATTTGACCCTTGAAATATATGTTCTTCTCTCTTTGTAGTGAGACCATCAAAGCTGGGTCTGCATCTATGTGACCTGGAGGACATGTTTCTTATTTTATAATGAACATGAGGGAGCAGTTGCTGAATTCTCTCTTTGTAGGTAAACTGTGACCACTGGGGGCTAAGTGTCTCCCCGTGTGGACTGTGAAGCCATTTGGTCATCCTCCACTTTCTGTGGTGTTTCTTGCTGCTTCACTGGAAGTATGGTATTTACTTCACAAAATACAATGAGTTCAACTGGGACAAAGTGCTAGAGGGAGTTCTGTCAGGTGTGGTGGGTCAGGGTCTGCAGGAAAATGCACCAAAATGTCTTCTATTTCACGTAGCTTGTGCCCTTGACCATAGCAACCTTATTCCTAAAATTTCCCTTAAACCTCTCGATATAACAAGATGCCTTTACATATAAGGGTCTGTTGGCTACACTATGTCAGCCACAAGCCATTTGGAAGTCAATGGAAGATCCACATGACCCCACCACAGATGTTTTATGACACACCTGCACACCACTGCTCTAGGCCAACTACTCAGCAGACTCCAACTTACTGGCATCTCTGTTCTACACCATTTTCATGAAACCCAGTCAATCAAGGCACTGTCTGGTACACTCATGATCAGCAACAGGACATCAAAATATTCTCCAGTGCCACCTGGTCATTGGAATTTCAAATATACCGTGGTATTTATCTAGAATTAGGAAGTTAGACGACAGTATTAAAAAGAAGAGTGAATAAAGGATTTGGACAAAATGTTCTGCGTTCCCAATTTGAGGCCTACTGTCATGCGTGGTCGAATCTCATGCTTCTCCTCCTAAAATCCCAACACAATTCATGGCAATACATCTCTAACGTCATTTCCAAAACTCCATTTCTAAGGGGAATCACACCAGAGTTCAAGCCCAGGTGGACCCAGTCATCTCTTTCAACCACCGCACAAATGACCACATTTAAAACCAAAACACTCCCACATGGCCCTCATCTTCTTCCATATAGACACTCATCATAACCTCTGGCTGGAGGTTTCCATGAGGGGCACAGCGCAAGACAGTGTCCACAATAAGCTCCCTTGCACCTCATTTGCCTAAAGTCAGGGTGGCCTGGACACCCTTCCTGTGAACCAGGAGTGATCAAATAGGCCTTCAATTAATACTGCTCTGCTTCTCCAATTTGAGGCCTACTGACTGTAGGGTTTAGATTCTTGATGTGAATTGGAGTCATGAGACAACCCAAGCACCTCTGGGCTGTCCTCTGCAGGGCTTTGAAGAACACATTTGAGTGAGTCTAGGAGTTGTACCAAATGTTCTTTAGCAATACGGTTTTGGTGAGAGAGTGAATGTAAATGTCAGCACATTTGAAGGGACATTCCCAATGATGAACTGGAGAAAAGGTGTTTGAAAGCAGATATCAATGGAGACATTAGAAAATTAGGCCAAGTACAACATGAGTTGTAGGATAAGACATTTTTAACAGGGTTATGGTTCAATATATAATCTTAGGAAGAAACAGATATGTCGTCACCAATAGGAATGATATTTGAGAGCATTAGGGAACCAGGACATGGATGTTGTTAGTAATACATGCTCAAATTCAATTTAGGCTTTGGTACAATCATAAGTGTGACCCTTGCCTTTTGTGTCAGGAATATTACTGTGATGAAATGTATATGTATATCAGGTGACTATAGTATTTCTTCCACCATTTCTGAAAGCAATATTTTAAAGACTTAGAAATTAGTATTGGGGATACATTTAGGTGTACCCTGTATGTATGAATATAGAGATGATGCCTTAATAGACCATACTGTGAATAAATAATATAACTGGTTCCACTTTTAATAATAGATTGAATTGATATATGAAAATATATAAGAAATTTTATGTTCATATACAATCATTCATTCCAACAAGTTATACATCAAATGGTAATAATAGGGTTACGGTGTATCATGATGGGTGTGTGAGTTTGCTTCAAAAGTGATTATGGAAATCAAAAATAATGTGTTTGGAAAGATGTCTCATGAAAAAAACTATCAAGAAACCTGGAGGAATACATGTGTTCTGAAGCAGGAAGTGATTGAAAGTGAAACAAATGCCTATAAATTTGATAACTTGTGCAAGAAATATATATCCTATGATGTGCATAAAATGAAGAAAAAGTAATGTACCAGTGTTGAATAAAAATGAACGTCAAAATAGACATCATGGAACATAGGAATGTACTTGCATTGATGTTAAGCTGGGTAAGTTACTGTAGAAATATTAGAATTTGTGTGCAACATTCACTGAATTTAGTTTTCAGTACTAGGAAACAAATATGTATTTCAGGTGGATGAATATTTCTGAGAATAATCTTGTGAAAAGTTGATTAGAAATCCACATAGATGAACATGAATGAATTTAGGCAGTGCATAATAAGACGCATATATTTCACGTTTTGAAAAATCTAGAGCATATATATATATATATATATATATATATATATATATATATATATACACACAAAAAAAAAAAACCCACACAGAGACATTAAAAAGTAGCAATATATATGACAATCAAAATTCATCATGATATATATATATATCGTCCAAAGATCCAAAAAATATTTATATTACTGAACATGGATTTATGTATAATGCTGTTTAACTAGAAAGCTCCCCCATAGGTTGAATTTTCAGTTCCAACAGAGATTAGGAGGAGTGATCTTTTCTCACAATTTGTATCTGCCAAGCTGGCCACCTCACAAGTGTATACGTGTGATACCAGGTAGGATTCTATATGTGCATATACAAAAGCATGTGCTGAATAGGCTACGGAAAGGGATGGGGTTTAGATTTTTAGATTTTTAGATTTTTTGTGGGGTTTAGATTCTTTATGTGTATTTGAGTCATGAGAAAAAGCAAGCCGCAATAGGCTAGCCTCTGCAGAGCTTTGAAGAACTCATTTGATCCAATGGATCCCTATTCTAACTTGATGGAGATCAGGAACCTTACAGAGAAAGGCGAGAGACTTCATCCACAATGACTGCTCTTTTGGCCATTTTGGTTTTGGATGCACACATGGGATCTTTCTTTACATCCATCAGGTGCTGACAATCTAAGTCACAGACTCACACATGGCCAAGAGCCTGATTCAGACACATCCCTTTCCAAAGCAATTAAGCAAAGAGCCACAGGTGATGCCCATTCATTTCCATTTGAAAACTGTTTTCTTCAGGCTTCACAAAGGGTTGGCATGAGGCAAAGACCTTCCTGACTTTCAGGGCAAAAGAAGATTTTATAAGCAAAAGGCCCAAATCAGGGTTTCTCCACTGAGAGGTTAGTAGTCACACTGATATCTACGTTTTCTGAGATGCTCACCATTCCCTTCAGCTATTCAGTACATAACCATGTGACAGAGCTTGGAGGTCGTACATATCTTGGACACAAAACCATGAGCCTATTCTGGAGAGTGGGCAGAATTCCAGAAGAAAACAGGAACTTAGAAAGATAGCAGATGTTGGCCATTGATAAGGCAAGCCCTGGTCCACTCATTAATTCATCAGGATAAATGCTGGGAAGCATTCTAGTAGACAGGACACATCCATTGATGCATTCTTTTTTCTAATGTCTACAACCACGGACACAGTGAGGTACACAGATATAGAATCACATGCCTTGTGAAACGACTTAGTAGAAATAGTTCACTGCAAACCAAACAAACTGCCACTGCTACCTATTCTCAGAACATGAGACAAAACCACAAACCCACACCCACACCCACAATGGCATCTCCTTTCCCCAAGTAGGTCTGTGACTATCCGGAGTGTCCTCTGACTGCTGGGCCATACTATGTTCCACCCAAATGGCCTGTCCTTTCTCAGATCTGGTCTCCTTGGCCAACTTTGTAAAGTAGTCAGAAGCCAGCAGTGAGCCACTACCTGCTTTCTCAGGAAAGGCCCCTCTCAGAGCTTTCCTGGCATTTGACCATCCTCACATCAGTAGGTACCCAGAAAGAGTGACTCTGTCCTTGGTAAAACTAAACAAGTGATCCCACTGTGACTGGGACTGGGACTGGTTCTGGATGCCTGGCTTCTTGGATCCCAAGTTAAGAGAGTTCCATCACCAAGGAAGTGAGGTGAGGTCACTTCCTTCAGGAAGTGAATGAGGTCACTACCTTAGCAACCAGTTTGTCCTAATAGTTGCTTCCATACTTCCTCTGACACTTTCACAAGTTAGATTGGTATATCAACCATAGGAACCCAGGAACAGCTCTCCACACAGGCCTTGTTTGGTCCATCTTGTCTACATTAAGAAGAGAGAGCCTGAATGAGACACAGTTCTTCATCCTGACCAGGTAGTTTGCCATGGAAGATGACTTTTACTCTCCCAGGTCCTTCATAGCTGCCTACATGTTCTCCAGGGATCATTTCTGCATGGACCTTTGAGGTTTTCAGCAGGTGGAAGATCCACTACATTTCTGTATTGTAAGACCAACTCTGTCCCTGCTGTTCTGCAATGTTAGATTGAGGGAACAGTGTATGGTTAGGGTTAATAACATGTTTGATTTGGGGTAGGAATCATTCTGCTGGATGAATAATGGTATTGGGAACCTGCGCTATGTATGAGAATATATAGGTGAAATATATGTATGAAAACAGAAATCTACGTAAGATTTGAAGCCCAGAAGAGCATTGGGCCCTTGATTGGGATACTTAGCTTTGAATTAGGTTCTGCACAGTTGTGTCAGATTAATCAATATACAATGGCATTGGACCTTGTACCTTGGATGATTGAATGTCGAAGGGAACATCCAGTCAAAAAGGGTTAGTCGGTAGTGAAAGGTTAATAAAATAGGTACTTGTCACTTCCTGGGAAGAATGTTGTGTTTATTCCGAGCATAATGGAGTTGTAAAAAAATTATGATTAAATTAAAAAGACACCCTGAAGAGCGTCAATGAGAGAGTGAGAGGACAAAAAAGTGTGGTTTGAGTCTTGGTTCACATAGTCCCCCTGTTTGACTACTTTTTAACAACCCTGGCCTGTCCAAAATAATCTCCATAATATTGCTAACTATAAAACCCTCTTTGCTCAACCGTGTAATTTCTTTTCTCCAAGCTCAAATTGGACTAGTTAAACTTATGGTAATACTCCACTAGAAGACATTGAATGTGACACCCCCCAATGATCACTTTTATGATTAAAAGTAGATAGAAGAAGAAGTGAGGAATGAAAGGTTAATAAAATAGGTACTTGTCACTTTTTTTCTGTATGCTTAACAAAACACTCTTGAAATCTTGAGAACTGTTTGCTAATCTTGTTTCCAGAATGTCCTGTCCCCAACTGCTAAACTGCAGAATGTACTCCTTCACCCGGTTGAACGCAAACCGCCCACTCGCCCTTTCCCATCAAAAAACTTCGCTCCCTGCCCTCCCCAAGGAAACTATATAAGCTCTGCTTAAGCTCTTCTCAGGGCACTCTGCTCTATTCAAGTTAGCTCTGATCCCCCACATGCTGGACCCCCAATAAACCCTTTGCTGTTGCATGAGATAGCCATTTTTCAAGGATGAAGTTGGAGGCACTGTGGGTTTCAATTCATTCAGGAACAATTAAATGGTGAGGAAGCTCATTTCAATGAAATCTCTGGAGAACGCTCACAGGCAAGTCTTCCCAAAGAGTGGCCAAAAGGTCACATGAAGCCAGGCACATTGAACTCTACAATGTGAGGTCCATTTGTGTTTTGGCTCTCCACTATGGCTGCCAAGTTTTTCATAATAAAATCAAGTGATATCCTGCCTGAGATTCTCAGTGCTCTGTGGAAAACCAACCTGGGACTAGATTTCCGAATCCAAGGGTGAATCTCATGCGTGGCCTCCTAAAATCCCAACACAATTCATGGCAATACTTCTCTGAGGTCAGTTCCAGAACTCAGTCTATAAGGGGAATTACCCAAGAGTTCCAGCCCTGGCGGACCCACTCATCTCTTCCAACTGCCACAAAAATGACCACAATTATAGTCAAAACATTCCCACATGGCCTTCATTTTCTTCCATATAGACACTGATCATAACTTCTGGCTAGAGGTTTCCATGAGTGATGCAGCTCAGGACAGTGTCCAATATAAGCTCCCTTGCCCCTCATTTGCCTAAAGTCAGTGTGGCCTGGACACCCTTCCTGTGAACCAGGAGTGATCAAATAGGCCTGCCATTATTACTGCTCTGCTTCTACTATTTGAGGCCTACTGACTGTCAGGTATAGATTCTTTATGTGGTTTTTATTCATGAGAGAACACTAGCACATCTGCAGGGGTTTGAAGAACTCATTTGACCCAAGGGTCCATATTCACACTTGATGGAGGTCAGGAACCTAACAGAGGAAGGTGAGAGACTTCATCCACAATGACTGATTTTTTGAATTTTGGTTATGGATGCAAACATGGGATCTTTCTTTAGATCCATCAGGTGCTGACAATCTAAGCCTCAGCTTCACACAGGGCCAAGAGGCTTATTCAGACACATCTCTTTCCAATTAAGCAAAGAGCCACAGGTGATCCCCATTCATTTCCATTTGAATACTGTTTTCTTCAGGCTTCACAAAGGGGTGGCCTGAGCCAAAGACTTTCCTTGCATTCAGGGCAACAGAAAAATAGGTAAGCAAAAGTCCCAAAGCAGGGTTTCCCCACTGAGACTTTCCTGGTCACCCGGATATCTGAGTTTTCTGAGATGCTCACCATTCCCTTCAGCTATCCAGTACATGGCCATGTGACAGAGCTTGGAGGTGGTACATATCTTGGACACAAAACCATGAGCCTATTCTGGAGAGTGTCCAGAATTCAGGAAGAAAACAGGAATTTAGGAAGATAGTAGGTTTTGCCCATTGATAAGGCTAGCCGCAGTCCATTCATAAATTGGCAGTATGAATGCAGGGAAGCTTTCTACTAGACAGAACACACCCATTGATGCATTCTTTTTCTAATACTACAACCACGGACAGAGTGGGATACACAGTAATAGAAACACTCACCTTGTCAGAGAACATACTAGAAACAGTCTTCTCCAAACCAAACAAATTGCCTTTGCTACCTATTCTCAGAACATGAGAGAAAACCACAAACTCACACCCACACTCAAAAAGGCACCTCCTTCCCCAAAGTAGGTCTGTGACTATCCGGAGTGTCCTCTGACGGGTGGGCCATACTATATTTCCCCGAGGTGGACTGTGCTGCCTCTGTTCTGGTCTCCTTGGCCAAATCTGTGAAGTTGTCAGAAGCCAGTGGTGAGCCACTACCTTCTTTCTCAGGAAAGGCCCCTCTTCTTAGCTTTCCTGGAATTTGGCCATCCTCACATCACTAGGTACCAAGAAAGACTGACTCTGTCCTTGGTTAACCCAAACAAGTGAGACCACTGGGACTGGGACTGGGACTGGCTGTGGTTGCCTGACTTCCTGAATCCCAAATTTAGAGAGTTCCATCACCAAGGAAGTCATGTGAGGTAACTTCCTTCAGGAAGTTAATGAAGTCACTGCCTTGGCAAACACTTTGTCCTAACAGTTGCTTCCAAGGGTCCCAAGAGGTGCAGGGTACCCCTACTTCCTGTGACATTTTCACAAGTTAGAATGGTATTTCACCATAGGCACCCGGGAACAGCTCTCCACACAAGCCTGGTTTGGTCCATCTTCTCTACATTAAGATGAAAGAGGCTGATTCAGACACATCCTTTCATCCTGACCAGGTTGTTTACCATGGAAGTTGTCTTTTCCTCCCTCAGGTCCTTCATAGCTGCTTACAACTTCTCCAGGGATCATTTCTGCATGGACCTTTGAGGTTCTCAGCAGGTGGAATATCCCCTACACTCCTGTATTGTAAGACCAACTCTGTCCCTGCTTTTCTGTAAAGTTAGATTGAGGGAACAGTGTATGGTTAGGGTAATAACAGGTTAAATTTGGGTTAGGAATCATTCTGTGTGATGAATAATGGTATTGGTAACCTGTGATATTTACAAGAATATATAGGTGAAATATAAGTATAAATACAGAAGTCTGGGTAAGATTTGAAGCCCAGAAGAGCATTGGGCCCTTGATTGGGATACTTAGCTTTGAAATACCTTCTGCACAAATGTCTCAGATAAATTGATAAACAATGGCATAGGACCTTGTAAATTGGATGATTAAATGTAGAAGAAACCATCCAGTCAAAAAGGGTAGTCGGTAGGATTAGAAAGATAGTCAGTAGGTTTAGGAAGAAGAGTGAGTATAGGATTTGGACCAAAAGTTCTTTAACAATAGGGTTTCCGGTAGAGAATGAACGTAAATGTCAGCACATGTGAAGAGTCAGTCACAATGATGAACTGGGGAAAATATATAGGGAAGCAGATATGAATAGAGACATTAAGAAATCAGGCAATGTATAAATTGAGTGATAGGATTAGACATTTTCTACAGGGTAGAGGTTGAATACACAATCTTAGGGAGAAACAAATATTTAGCACCAATACGATTGACATTTGAGAGCATTAGGCAATCTGGACTTGGTTGTTTTTAGTAATCCATGCTCACTTTCCATTTAGGCTTTGGTACAATCATAAGTGTGAACTTTGCATTTTGTGCCCAGAATATTAGTGTGATAAAGTGTATATGTAGTTCAGGTGACATGAGTATTTCTTCCACTAATTCTGTGGGCAATATTTTGAAGTTGTATAAATTAGTATTGGGTGTACAAATAGGTATACCCTGTGTCTACGAAAATAGATAAAATGAATGAATAGACCATACTGTGAATAAATAATATAACTGGTTCCAACATTAAATAATGGATTGAATTGATATCTGAAAATATACAGTAAATCTTATATTTATATACATACATTTATTACAACCATTTATACATCTAATGGTAATATTAGGGTTATGGTTTGTCATGAAGAGTGTGTGAGTTTTGCTTCAAAAGAGATTATTGAAACCTAAAATAAAAGAAGTCTCATGAAAAAAACAGTCAAAAACATGTAGGAATACATGTGTACTGAAGCAGGAAGTGATAGAAAGTGAAACAAATGCCTATAAATTTACAAACTTGTGAATGAAATATATATCCTATGATGTGCATGAACTGAAGAAATAGTCATGTAACAGTGTTCAATAAAAATGAACGTCAAAATACACATCATGTACCATAGTAATCTACTTGCATTGATGTTAAAGAGGGTCAGTTACTGTTGAAAAATTATGACTTCTATGCACCATTCACTGAATTTAGATTTCAGCACTAGGAAACAATATATATTTGAGGTGGATGAATATTTCTGAGAATAATTTTGTGAACATTTGATTATAAATCCACATGCATGAATATGAATGCATTTAGGGATTGTATAATAAGACACATATATTTTATATGCTGAAAAATCTGGAGAGTATATATATATACACACACACACACACACTCACACACACACACACGCAAATGCACAGACATTAAATGGTAGCAATATATATGCCAATCGAAATTCATCATGAAATATATATCATCCACAGATCCAAAAATATTCATTTTACTGAACATGGATTTATGTATTATCTTGTTCAACTAGGAAGCTCACGCATAGTTCTAATTTTCAATTCCAAAAATGTTTAGGAGTAGTGATCTCTTTTCACAATTCGTATCTGCCAAGTCAGCCACCTCACAAAAATGTACATGTGATACCAGGTAGGATTCTATATGTGCATACAAAAATACATGTGCTGAATAGGCTACAGATACAGGGAGACAGGTATTCACATATTTGTTAACTTTAAAACACACGGAGAATTATTTCAATTTAATATTGACTAGATTAATAACACCTACCCTTTATCATACAAAAGGTAAATCCAGCTATACACCATGCCTCCTCCGAACTGCTTGTATTTCTATTCTGTTTTGGTTGTTTTTCTCCATCAATTTATGATTGCCACAGTCTGGCTGGGCACAATTCAGGAGCCACTTGTCAAATAAAGTAACTTTATTTTTAGAACTACACACGACAAAAAAATAGCTCCTCGGGAAATACCCTCAGAGCACAACTGCCACCACCAGCTTCCCACAAGCTCTCAACCTCTCCACTCCTCCTGCTCTTGAGTTCGATTGGCTGGGTCATTTGGGCAGAGCCAAAAATGTCCCCCAATGAGCAGCTTGGTAGTTTGAAAGGGTGGGGAAACAGCCCAATGGGCATCACCGCAGAGTAGCCAATCAGCTAGATGTTGCTGGGGCCGCTGTGAGCAAACCATCAGCTGGCAGTCTCAAAGTTTTCTTTGGCCCCTCGGGCTGTGGCTCTCAACATCTCCCCCTCTCTGTTTAAACAACAAGCATGTGGCTTAGGGACCATGCCTGCCTTAGGTTGTCCAATAGTACATATGGTCCTTACCCATTATCGAATGAGCTGACCTCAAGGTGTCAGCCTCCAGTCTTAGGTTGGTACCATTGCAACTGGATCTTACCGGTCACTAACTACAGGTCCAGTATACAGCCACACCTATGGAGAGGACTTTGTACCAGTGGGGGGGTAAGGTTCTTTGTCTCATCTCTGTTGGACCCCAAATTTTAGCTGAACAACCATGACAAGCAGAAGGGAGGAAGATACACCAAGCCAATTGAGGGCTCCTTTTGGAAAAATTGTACCACCGATGACATCATCAGCAAAAATACCCCAACACTACCACATGTCGATGCACCAACATATTGATCACAATGCATGCAGGTGAGTTCACAATGCATACAAGTGATACATAGTCCAGGCAAGTTCTGCAAGCAGTTCAGTGATGGCTTTTGCAGAAGCTGTAGATTGGTTTTATCTTTGTCTTCACAGGCACTGGGATGAAGATAGGAATTCTGGCAACAATGCCTAAAGAAAAAATTATGTAACATTCCAGAAGGCACTAAAAGAAAACAATTTTCTTAACAATTTACATTGTCTTGAAGAGATTTATTAAATATACTGAAAAGGAAAGGTGAAAGAAAGCAAACAGATCTGTTAACCTCCCTTTTTGTTCACATTTTAAAACAATCCTCAACGGGTGTTTACCCAATTTAAATTAAAATATTTACATCACGTGAATAAAAAAAAATATATTTGGATCCATTTTTTCATGAGCGCTCATCACATATGATATATGGTTATGTACATTCAAACATATAACACAAAACACAAGTGTGCACACATAATATAATGCATACAACACATAACATAATAGTAAAGGCTTTATAACTTTTTACATGTGAAATCTCCATTGCAAAGTCTAAAAACTCTATAGTCCAAAAATAAAACTGATCAGCAAAACATTAACCTAGGTCTGTATGAGCTCAAAAAACAAAAAAGAACTTCATGATATGGGAAAGGGCAATAATAAAATAGATATTGAAAAAAACATCCTGGTTCTGTCACAGATGTAAGAATAGCCAAACTGGAGTTCTGGATATCAGCTGTAATTGATTTGAGCCAAATCATCTTCTTTTGGGTCTGTAGAAATCTCTTTAGTTAATCTCTCTAGAATCCAAATCGGCTCCTGTTCTCCCTGTGAAAACACACAAACAGGCCCCCGACTCCAGACAATTACTGGGTCAGGACCTTTCCATTGTCCTGTTAGAATATCCTTCCAAAGTACCTTGGGCTTATGTACATTTTTTGGACATATATGCCTTTCTGCAGCACAAAGCCCTGTTGAATCCAAATTTAAAAAGTTTAGAGTAAAAAGGGTTATTTTAAGTTTATCTTTGGGGAATATATACCCCTTCCCAATTCCTTCTTTTTGCTTTAGTAAGTACATTTTAATAGTTTGATGTGCTCTTTCAACTATACCTTGTCCCTGCTGATTGTATGGGACTCCTGTTATATGAGTGATGCCAAATGATGAGCAAAATTGTTTAAAAGAGGTAGAAGTATAACCAGGGGCATTATCTGTTTTTAACTGTTTTGGAACACCCACAGTGGCAAAATTTTGTAAGCAATGAGCTATAACATCTTTAGTTTTTTTCTCCGACAAGAAGGGAGCCCATCAAAAATCCAGAAGAAGTATCAACTGTAACATGCAAATATTTTAATTTTCCAAATTCTGGCAAGTTTGTGACGTTCATCTGCCAAATATGGTTAGGTATCAATCCTCTAGGATTGACTCGAAGATTAACGTGTGGTAAAAAGGTCACACAATTTTGACATTGTTTTATTATTTGTCTAGATTTTTCCTTAGTTATTTTAAAGCACTTTTGTAAACTATTAGGATTGACATGGAACTTTTTATGAAAATTTGTAGCTTCTTCTACTATAGAGAAAATATGTATGTCATGTGTAGTTTTATCTGCTAAATCATTGTCCAAACTAAGGGCTCCAGGCAATCCTGTATGTGTTCTGATATTTCCTATAAAGAACAGATCTTTTCTGTCCAAGATTAGACTTTGTATAGTGGAAAGCAAAGAGAAAACAGTAGAGGAAGGGGAAATCCTACCAGCATCTTCAAGGGATACTATAGCATTAACTATATTCTGACTATCGGAAAATAAATTAATTACAGAATCTTTAAACATCACAAAAGCTTGTAATACTGCATTAAGCTCTACCTTTTGAGATGATTGTTTGGGTACTAGAAATGTAAAAGTTTGATCAGGTGTAACTATTGCTGCTGTACCATTATTTGACCCATCAGTGAATATATTTGGAGCATTCATGATAGGTGTTTTTCTTGTCATTTTTGGAAAAATTACAGGATGAAATGATCAAAAAGACAATAAAGGATTAGATGGTAAGTGATTATCAAATGAAATATTAGATTTGCACATGATTATTGCCCAAGTATTTAACTCATTAGCTAACTCATCAATTTGATTCAGAGTATATGGAGTAATTATTTTATTGGGAGAAATTCCAAACACTTCCTTTGCTGCTTTTGTTCTTTTCAGTATTAATTGTCCTACAGCCTCAGTATACCGAGTAAGAATATTGTTAGGGGAATAAGATAAATGCATCCATAATAATGGACCTTATTGCCAAAATACTCCTGTAGTAATATTTTTTGTTGGTAGTACAATAAATAATAAAGACAAACTTAAATCAATTCTATCCAAATGCATATTTTCCATATATGTTTCAATAATTTTTAATGCCTTTCTTGTTTCAGGCGTTAACATGCGGGGTGAATTTGGATCTGATGGACCTTTTAGGATATCAAAAAATGTTCCAACTCTATTGTGCGTATACCTAGATAAGGCCTTATCCAATTTATGTCTCCTAATAACATTTGAAAGTCATTAAGTGATTTGAGTTGATCTATTCGTACTTGAATTTTTGGTGGACAGATCATGGTTGAGGATAATAGAACTCCTAAATAATTAATTGGAAAATTTAATTCTACTTTATCTATTGTTATCTCTAGTTTATATTTTTTAATATGTTTTTAAGTGTGGCATAACATTCTAGCAATGTGTTTTTAGCTTTGTGTGCTAATAATATATCATCCATATAGTGAAATATTTGTAGTTCAGGATTTTCATTTCTAAGTGGCTGGATTACTTTGTTAACATAAATTTGACACATAGTTGGGCTATTAGCCATCCTTTGAGGGAGTACTTTCCATTTGTATCTCTGATCAGGACCTTCATGATTCAGTGCAGGGTTAGTAAATGCAAAACATGTACTATCCTAAGGTTGAATTGGAAATGAAAAAAAAAAAAATCTTTAATATCTATACATAAATCATACCAAGTTTTGGCAAAGCAGATAATTGTGGAATCCCTGATTGAGCATGTCCCATAATAACCATCTCATTATTAATGCCTCTTAAATCTTGCAATAATCTCCATTTACCAGATTACTTTTTGATGACAAAACTGGGAGTATTATGGGGAGATACAGATGGTTTTATATGTCTTCTGCTAATTGTTGTTTGACCAGATCATGGGCTGCTGGTACCTTTTCTTTAGTCAGGGTCCACTGAGGAACCCATACTTGTCTTTCTTATTTCCAAGTAATTTTTATTGTCTTAGTGTCCCTTTCTTAAAATCCAACCCATTTCTGTCTGTTCCTTGATCTATTAGTATTGGAGCTGCTATACCTTGATATTGTTTTTCTAATCTTTTTCCTATCCTAAAACCTTGTCTAACCATAATTGTGGGTATATTTTAATTGATGTTTTTTGTTAATTTCAAACCTAATTCATCTAGGACATCTCATCCCCATAAATTTACGGGAAGATGATCCATACATATGGCTATATAGTTCCTTCACATCCTTCAGGATCCTTCCAATCTAATACCATTGCTCTTTGATGGGGATTAGTCGCCAATTCTAGGCCTTGAAGTGTTTGAGTGGATGGTTGTAATGGCCAATATTTTGGCCATTCTGGACGAGAGATGATGCTAAGTTCTGCATCTGTATCCAGTAGCCCATTTAATTCATGTCCTTGAATATTTAGTTTTAGTATGGGGCAAGAATCTAACTTTAGAGAAAACATACCCAAATCTACATCTGTGCAGCCTAATCCCTTGGAACCTCATTCTACAACATGACTGGAAAATTTATCATGTAAGCGTGGTATTATTAGTAACTGTGCTATTCTGTCTCTTGGTGAAATTACTGATATACCCTTTGGAGAACTGGCTATAATTTTTATTTCACCTTCATAATTAGGGTCAATTACCCCAGGACTTATCATAAGTCCTTTTAGAGTAGAAGAGCTGCGTCCCAATAATAAGCCTACTGCTCCTTGGGGAAGAGGTTTTTTACCCCTGAGAGAATGATTTGAACTCCCATCTCTGGAGTTAGTACTGCTCTGACAGAGGTGCAGATGTCCAACCCTGCACTCCCTCTGGTTTGTCTGTTGAGGGCTCTGATGGACAATGTGTCTTTGGCACTACCCTGATGGGGTTGCTGGGTTCCTCCAGTGCTCCGTATATTTGTGGTTTGGGGCCCCAGAGCATTGGGTCCCCCTGTCCATTTTCTGGCAACGTAACCTGATGCCTTTCTCCATGATATCATGGATAAACACCTGGTCCTTGTTTGTTTTTTGATAATATACTACCCTCTATGGTGGTTTGAGAATGGCATTCATTAGTCCAATGTCTCCCTCTATGGCATCCTGGGCAAATACCCCGTATTCTACTCCTTTGATACCTAGTTTTGTTAAACCCTCCTCTTATGGGGCAATTCCTTTTAAAATGTCCTGTTTGTTCACAATTGTAGCATGTTCTTGTCCTGGCATCTAAAGCCTATTTTACTGCAGCTGCCACGACTTGCCCTTGTTCTAAAGCCTGTTTTACTGCAGCTGCCATGACTTGCTCTTGTTCATTAATTTCTCTACATAATTTAATATATGGGAATTGGAGCATTTTAGAAAAATCAGACATCAGTGTGTCTTGTAAAGTCTCAGTAGAGAAACTCTACTTTGGCCCATTTGCTTACCTATTGTTAATTTGCCCAGAATGTCAGGAAGCTCTTTGTCTCAGGGCACACCTTTGTGAAGCCTGAAGCACACAGTTTTCAAATGGAAATGAATGGGCATCACCAGTGGGTATTTGCTAAATTGCTTTGGAAAGGGATGTGTCTGAATCAGCCTCTTTGATCTGTGTGAGGCTGTGGCTTACATTCTCATCACCTGATGGATCATTCCGTGTGTGAATCCATAACCAAAATGGCCAAAAGAGCAGTCCCTGTGCATGAAGTCTCTCACCTTCCTCTGTAAGGCTCCTGACCTCCATCAAGTGAGAATAGGGATTTTTTGTGTCAAATGAGTTCTTCAAAGCCCTGGAGAGTCTAGCACATAGGTTCTTGGGTTTTCTCATGACTCCAGTTCACATAAAAATATCTATACCTGACAGTCAGTAGGCCTCAAATTGGAGAAGCCTAGGCGTATTAAGGGCAGGCCTATTTGATCACACCTGGTTCACAGAAAGGGTGTCCAGGCCACCATGACTTTAGGCAATGAGGGGAAAGGGAGCTTATTTTGGACACTCTCTTGGACTTCGCCGCTCATGGAAACCTCCAGACAGAGCTTAGAATAAGAGTGAATATATGGAAGAAGATGAGGGCCATGTGGGAGTGTTTTGATTTTAATTGTCATCATTTGTGTGGTAGTTGGAAGATATGACTGGGTACACCTGGGCTGAAATCTGGTGTGATTCCCCTTAGAGACTGGGTTCTGGAACTGACCTTAGAGAAGTATTATCATGAAATGTGTTGGGATTTTAGTTGGCCACGCATGAGAGTCGCCCTTGGAAACCGAGATCTAGGCCCAGGTTTGCTTTCCACAGAGCACTGGGAATCTCAGCCAGGATATCACATGGTTTTATTCTGAAAGACATGGCAGCCACAAATGAGAGTCAAAACACACATGGACCTCACCTTGTAGACAGCAATAGGCCTGGGTTCATGTGACCTTTTGGCCACTCTTTGGGAAGCCTTGCCTCAGAGATTTCACCAGAGCTTTCATTCAAATGAGCTTCCTCACCATTGAATGATTCCTGAATGAATTTAAACCACAATGCCTCCAACATCAATCTTGAAAAATGGCTAGATAAATACCATGAAATTTTTGAAATTTCCATGACCATGAAAATGGTGTAAGAACAGAGATGCCAGTAAGTTGGGGCCTGATGAGAAGTGGGCCTAGAGAAGTTGTGTGCAGGTGTGTGAGAAAATATCTGTGGTGGGGCCATGTGGATCTGCCATTGGCTTCCAAATGGCTTGTAACTGACATGGTGCAGCCAGCATACCCTTCTATGTAAAGGCATCTTTTAATATGCAGAGTTTTCAGGGCAATGTTCAGAATCAAATTGCTATGGTCAAGGATGCAAGCTATGTGGGATTGAAGCCTGGGTGGTACATTATCCTGCAGACCCTGAAACACCGCACGTGACAGAACTCCCTTTAGCACTGTGTCCCAGTTGAATTCCTTGTATTGTGTGAAGCAAATACCAAGCTCGCATTGCAGCAGCAAGAAACACCACGACAAGTGGAGGATGACCGAATGGCTTTAGAGTCCACACGGAAAGAGTTAGCCCCCAGTCCCCACAGTTTACCTACAAAGAGAGAATTCAGCACTGCTGCCTCATGTTCATTAGAAAATAAGAAACCATGTCCTCCAGGTCACTTAGATACATACCCAGCTTTGATGGTCTCTCTACAAAGGAAGCTAAAGCTCCTGACAACAACAAATATTTCAAGTGCCCAAACTCAGAGGCAGTTTCTCAAGAAGTCTTTAGTCCAGCAGAGCTCCAATTTTGTCGAATATTTACCTGTTCCTAACTTTTGGAAACTCCTCTACCACCTTCAAGGTTGTGAACTCTTGAGCATATTTCATTCCAGATATGTATTCACAGTTTTTCTAACTCTTCTCCTCTAATTGTGTTTTACTTGGGGCGAAGGTAATGTCAAGGCATTATTCTGGATGAGAGTGGGAAGATTTTTGTGTAGCACATATTTACATACACATTGGATTTATTTTCCTATTTTCCATTCAAAATACTGAATCCCTGAAACTAACCCATACCGTACTAGACTCTGACTAATAATTCTAATATGATGGAGAAAAATAACCCAAAAAGAATAGAAATACAAGCAGTTCAGACAAGGCATAGTGTATAGTTGGACTTGCCTTTTGCATTATACAGGGTAGGAGTTATAAATCTAGTCAATTTTTTGTTGAAATAGTTCTCCATGTTTTTTTTTATTGGTTGTTCAAAATATTACAAAACTCTTGACATCTTGTATTACATATATTAGATTCAAGTGGATTATGAACTCACATTTTTACTCCAAATACAGATTGCAGAATCACATCGGTTACACATCCACATTTTTACATAATGCCCTATTAGTATCTGTTGTATTCTGCTACCTTTCCTAGCCTCTACTATCCCCCCTCCCCTCCCCTCCCCTCCCATATTCTCTCTCTACTCCATCTTCTGTAATTCATTTTCCTACTTGTTTATTTTCCCCTTCCACTCACAACTTCTTATATATAATTTTGTAAAACATTGAGAGTCTCCCTCCATTTCCATGCAATTTCCCTTTTCTCTCCCTTTTCCTCCCACCTCATGTCTCTTATTAATGTTGACCTTTTCTTCCTGCTATTCCTTCCTGCTCTGTTCTTAGTTGCTCTCATTATATCAAAGAAGACATTTGGAATTTGTTTTTTTAGAGATTGTCTAGCTTCACTAAGCATAATCTACTCTAATACCATCCATTTCCCTGCAAATCCCATGATTTTCTCATTTTTTAGTGCTGCGTAATACTCCATGGTGTATAAATGCCACATTTTTAAAATTATTTTGAAAACCTATATTCCAATAAAATAGAAGAGAGTGAAGACATCGATAAATTTTTTAAATCCTATGATTTGCCCAGACTGAGTCTGGAGGATACACACAATTTGAACAGACCAATATCAATGGATCAGATTGAAGAAGCAATCAAAAGACTACCAACCAAGAAAAACCCAGGACCAGATGGGTATACAGCGGAGTTTTACAAAACCTTTAAACAAGAATTAATACCAATACTTTTCAATTTATTTCAGGAAGTGGAAAAAGAGGGAGCTTTGCCAAATTCATTCTATGAGGCCAACATCACCCTGATTCCGAAACCAGACAATGACACCTCAAAGAAAGAAAACTACAGACCAATATCTCTGATAAAACTACATGCAAAAATCGTCAATAAAATTCTGGCGAATCGGACAAAAAGGCACATCAAAAAAATTGTGCACCATGATCAAGTAGGATTAATCCCTGGGATGCAAGGATGGTTCAATATACGGAAATCAATAAATGTTATTCACCACATAAATAGACTTAAAATAGGAACCATATGATCATCTCAATAGATGCAGAAAAAGCATTCGACAAAGTACAGCATTCCTTTATATTCAAAACATTAGAAAAACTAGGGATAACAGGAACTTTCCTCGAAATTGTGAAAGCTATCTATGCTAAGCCTCAGGCTAGCATCATTCTGAGTGGAGAAAAATTGAAGGCATTCCCTCTAAAATCAGGAAGAAGACAGGGATGCCCTCTATCACCACTTCTATTCAATATAGTTCTCAAAACACTTGCCAGAGCAATTAGAAAGATGAAAGAAATTAAAGGCATAAAAATAGGAAAAGAAGAACTTAAATTATCACTGTTTGCGGATGACATGATTCTATACCTAGAAGACCCAAAAGGGTCTACAAAAAAACTACTAGAACTAATAAATGAATTCAGCAAAGTGGAAGGATAAAAAATCAACACGCACAAATCAAAGGCATTTTTGTATATCAGTAACAAAACTTCTGAATCGGAAATGAGGAAAAACACTCCATTCACAATATTTTCAAAAAAAAATAAAATACTTGGGAATCAACCTAACAAAAGAGGTGAAAGACTTATACAATGAAAACTACAGAACCATAAAGAGAGAAATAGAAGAAGATCCATGTGTTTTTAAAGGTAACAAATAGGTGAATTCCTCTCTGCCTTTCTCTGTAGCCAATTCAGCACATGTAATTTCATATGCACATATAGAATCCTACCTGTTATCACATGTACATTCTTGTGAGGTGGCTGACTTGGCAGATACAAATTGGGAGAAGAGATCACTCCTCCTAAACACAGTTAGAACTGAAAATTCAACCTATGGGTGAGCTTCTTAGATGAACAACATGATAAATAAAATCATATTCAGTATAATGAATATTTTTGGACCAGTGGATGATATACATTTCATGAAGAATTTCGATTGGCATATATGTTGCTACTTTTTAATGTGTGTGTATGTGTGTGTGTGTGTGTGTATATATATATATATATATATATATATATATATATATATATATACTCTCCAAATTTTTCAAAATATGAAATATATGTGTCTTATTGTACACTCCCTAAATTCATTCGTATTCATGTATGTGGATTTATAATCAAATTTTCAAAAGATTATTCTCAGAAATATTCATCCACCTGAAATACATATTTGTTTCCTAGAACTGAAAACTAACTTCAGTGAATGGTGCAAACGAATCCTAATATTTCTACAGTAACTGACACAATGTCACATCAATGCAAGTAGATTATTATGGAACATGATATGTATTTTGATGTTCATTTTTAGTCAACACTGGTACATTACTATTTCTTCAGTTTATGCCCATCATAAGATATATATTTCATACACAAGTTAGCAAATTTATAGGCATTTGTTTCACTTTCAATAACTTCCTTCTTCAGAACACATGTATTCCTCCATGTTTCTTGATAAGACTTTTCATGAGACTTCTTTCTAAACACATTATTTTTGATTTCCATAATCACTTTTGAAGCAAAACTCACACACTCGTCATGATAAAATATAACCCTAATATTACCATTAGAAGTATAACTGGTTGGAATGAATGATTGTATATCAATATAAGATTTCCTGTATATTTTCAGATATCAATTCAATCCGTTATTTAACGTTTACCAATTATATTATTTACTCTCAGTATGGTCTATTCTTGCATTATCTCTATATTCATAGAGAGATGGTACACCTCTTTGTACTCCCAATACTCATTTATACGTCTCCAAAATATTGCTCCCAGAAATGGTGGAAGAAATACTCATGTCACCTGACCTACATATACATTTTATCACAGTAATATTCTGGAAAATAAAGCAAAGGTCACACTTATAATTGTACCAAAGCCTAAATTTAAAGTGAGCATGGATTTCTGAAAACATCCATGACCAGGTTGCCTAATGCTCTCAAATGTCAATGTAATTGTTGACTACATATTTGTTTCTTTCTAAGATTATATATTCAAACTCAACCCTGTTGAAAATGTCTAATCCTATCACTCACTTTAAACTTTGCCTGATATCCTAATGTCTCTATTGATATCTCTTTTCCTTCATAATTTCCCAGTTCATCATTTTGACTGTGCATTTGTGCTGACATTTACATTCACTCTCTACCTGAAACCCAATTGCTAAACAACTTTTGGTCCAAATACTATACTCTCTTTTCTTTCTGAATCTACCGACTATCTCCCAAATCCTACTGACTATCCTTTTTAGAATGGATGTTCTCTTCAACATTCAATCATCCAATGTACAAGGTCCGATGCCATTGTGTATTGATTCATCTGAGACATCTGTGCAGGACATAATTCAAAGCTAAGTCTCCCAATCAAGGGCCCAATCCCTTTCTGGGCTTCAAATCTTACTTAGATTTCTGTTTTCATACATATATTTGACCTCTATATTCTTATAAATATTGCAGGTTTTCAATACCATTATTCATCCAGCAAAATGATTCCTAACCCAAATCGAACATGTTATTAACCAAAACCATATACTGTTCCCACATTCTAACTTTATAGAAGAGCAGGGACAGTGTTTGTCTTACAATAAGGAATGTAGGGGATATAACACCTGCTGAAAACCTCAAAGTTCCATGCAGAAATAATCCCTGGAGAAGATGTAGGCAGCTATGAAGGACCAGAGAGTGCAAAAGTCTTCTTCCATGGAAAACAGCCTTGTCTGAATGAGGGGTTGTGTCTGAATCAGCCTCTCTGTTCCTAATGTACAGAAGATGGACAAATCCAGCCCTGTGTGGAGAGCTGTTCATGGGTGCCTATGGGTGATATACCATTCTAACTTGTGAAAGTGTCACGGGAAATAGGGGCAGCATCCATCTCATGGGACCCTTGGAAGCAACTGTTAGGACAAAGTGGTTGCAAAGGCAGTGAACTTATTCAGTTCCTGAAGGAAGTGACCTCATCTCTATTCCTTGGTGATGGAACTCTCTGAACTTGCAATATAGGAAGCCAGGCACTCAGAGCCAGTCCCAGTCCCAGTCCCAGTGGGCTCACTTGTTTGGATATTCCAATGACAGAGACAGTCTTTTTTGGTATATACTGATGTGAGGATGGCCAAATGCCAGGAAAGCTTTGAAGACTGGCCTTTCCAGAGAAAGCAAGTAGTGGCTCACCGTGGGCTCCTGACATTTTCAGAGTTGGCCAAGGAGACCATATCTGAGACAGGACAGGCCATTTCAGAGGAACATAGTAAGGCTCACCAGTGAGAGTACACTCTGAATAGTCACAGACCTACTTGGGGAAAGGAGATGCATTTGTGGTTTTAGTTGTGTGTTTGTGGTTTTGTCTCATGTTCTGAGAAAATGTAGGAAAGGCGGTTTGTTTGGTTTGGAGTGAACTGTTTCTAGTAAGTCGTTTGACAAGGCAAGTGTTTCTATGTCTGTGTTTCCCAGTGTGTCTGTGGTTGTAGACATTAGAAAAGAGAATGCATCAATGGATGTGTCCTGTCTAGTAGAAAGCTTCCCAGCATCAATCTTGCCCAATATATAAATGGATTGTGGCTTGCCTTATCGAAGGGCAACACCTTCAAACTTCCTAAGTTCTTGTTTCCTTCCTGAATTCTGCCTACACTCCAGAATAGGCTCATGGTTTTCTGTCCAAGATATTTACCACCTCCAAGCTCTGTGATATGGGCATGTACTGGATAGCTGAAGGGAATGGCGAGCATCTCAGAAAACTCAGATATCAGTGTGACCAGTAAAGTCTCAGTGGAGAAACTCTGCTTTGGGGCTTTTGCTTGCCTATTGTTCTTTTGCCCTGAATGTCAGGAAGGACTTTGCCTCAGGCCACCCCTTTGTGAAACCTGAAGTAACCAGTTTTCAAATGGATATAAATGGGCATTACCTGTGGCTCTTTACTTAACTGCTTTGGAAAGGGATGTGTCTGAATCAGTCTCTTGGCCCTGTGTGAGTCTATGGCTTAGATTCCCTACACCTGATGGATGTAAAGAAAAATCCCATGTGTGCATACAAAATCAAAATGGCAAAAATTACAGTCATTGTAGATGAAGTCTCTCGCCTTTCTCTGTAAGGTTTCTGACCTCCATCAAGTGAGAATAAGGATCCTTTGGGTCAAATGAATTCTTCAAAGCCATCGAGAGGCTAGCCCATAGGGGCTTCAGTTTTCTCTTGACTACAGTTCACATAAATAATCTAAATGCCACAGTTAAAAGGCCTAAAATTGAAGAAGTGGAAAAGTATTAATGGCAGACCTATTTGATCACTCCTGGTTTACGGTAAGGGTGTCCAGGCCACCCTGACTTTAGGCAAATGAGGGTTAAGGGAGGTTATTTTGGACACTGTCTTGGGCTGCACCCCTTATGGAAAACTCCAGCCAAAGGATATGATGAGTGTCTATATGGAAGAAGATTAGGGCCGTGTGGAGTGTTTTGGTTTTAATTGTGGTCATTTGTGTGGTGGTTGGAAGAAATGACTGGGTCTACCTGTGCTTGAACTCTGGTGTGATTCCCCTTAGAGACTGAGTTCTAGAACTTACCTCAGAGAAGTATTGCCATGAATTGTTTTGGGATTTTAGGAAGCCACGCAATGAAAGTCGCCCTTGGAAACTGAGATCTAGGCCCAGGGTGGCTTTCCACAAAGCACTGGGAATCTCAGCCAGGATATCACTTGATTGTATTCTGAAAGACATGGCAGCCATAGTTCAGTGTCAAAAAACACATGGGCCTCATATTGTAGACCTCAATAGGACTGGATTCAAGTCACCTTTTGGCCACTATTTTGGAAGCCTTGCCTTTGAGAGTTCTCCAGAGCTTTCATTGAAATGTGCTTCTTCACCATTTAACGGTTCCTGAATATATTGAAACCCATAGTGCTTGCAACATCATCCTAGAAAAATGGCTAGAAAAATACCGTGAAATTTTTGAAATTCCCATGACCTGGTGGCACTGGAGAACCTTTGGATGTGCTGTTGCTGATCTTGAGTGTGCCAGACAGTGCCTTGATTGACTGGGTTTCATGAAAGTGGTGTAGAACAGAGATGCCAGTAATTTGGAGCCTGCTGATTAGCGGGCCTAGAACAGTGGTGGGAAGGTTTGTGATAAAACATGTAGTGGGGCAATGTGGATCTGCCCTTGGCTTCCAAATGGTTGTTACTGACATGGTGCAGCCAGCAGACCCTTCTTTGTAAAGGCATCTTGTTATATTGAGAGGTTTCAGGGCAATGTTCAGAATCAGGTTGCTATGGTCAAGGGGGAAAGCAATGTGGGATAGAAGCCTGGTTGGTGCATTATCCTGCAGACCCTGACCCACCACTCCCGACAGAAATCCCTCCAGCACTGTGTCCCAGTTGAACTCCATGTATTTTGTGAAGCAAATACCAAACTCCCAGTGCAGCAGCGAGAAACACCACAAAAATTGGAGGATGTCCAAATGGCTTCACAGTCCACACGGGGATACACTTAGCCCCCAGTGGCCACAGGTTACCTGCAAAGAGAGAATTCAGCACTGCTGCCTCATTTTCATTGGAAAATAAGAAACAATTTCCTCCATGTCACATAGGTGCAGACCCAGCATTGATGGTCTCAGTACAAAGGAAGCTAAAGCTCCTGACAACCACATATAGTTCAAGGGCCCAACCTCAGAGGCAGTTTCTCAAGAAGTCTTTAGGCCAGCAGAACTCCATGTTTGTGGAGTGTTTACCCTGTCCCTTTCTTTTCGAAAATCATCTACCACCTCCAATTTTTCAAAACTGTGAGCATATTCCATTCCAGATATGTATTCACTGATTTTCTAATTCTTCTCCTCTAATGGTGTTTTAGTTGGAGCGAAGGTACTGTCAAGGCATTTTTCTGTATGAGAGTGGGAGGATATTTGTGGAGCACACATTTACATACACATTGGATTCATTTTCCAATTTTTCTTTCGAAATACTGAATCCCCGACACTAACCACTACCCTACTACACTCTGACTACTAATACTAATAAGATGGAGAAAAATAACTCAAACAGAATAAAAATACAAGCATTTCAGAGGAGGCATGGTGTATAGTTGGACTTGCCTTTTGCATTATATATTGTGGGAGTTATAAATCTAGTCAACTTTTTGTTGAAGTCGTTCTCCATGTTTTTTTTAAAGTTAACCAATATGTGAATTCCTGTCTCCCCTCTCTGTAGCCTATTCACCACCTGTATTTTTATATGCAAACATAGAATCCTACCTGGGACCACACGTCCATTCATGTGAGGTGGCTGACTTGACAGATACAAATTGTAAGGGATCACTCCTCCTAAATGATGTTGGTATTGAAAATTCAAATTATGGGTGAGCTTCCTACTTGATCAATATTATTCATAAATCCATGTTCAGTTAAATAAATATTTTTGGATTTGTCAATGATATATATTTCATTTTGAATTTTGATTGGCATATATATTGCTATTTTTAATGTCTGTGTGTGTGTGTGTGTGTGTGTACACACACACACACACACATATATATAGATAGATAGATAGATAGATAGACTCTCCAGATTTTTCAAAATATGAAATATGTGTTTTATTTTACACTCACCAAATTCATTCATATTCATATATGTGAATTTATAATCAACTTTTCACAAGATTATTCTTAGAAATATTCATTTACCTGAAAAACATATTTCTTTCCTAGTACCGAAAAGGAACTTCAGTGAATGGTGCACACAAATCCTAATATTTCTACAGTACCTGACCCAGTTTAACATCAATGCAAGTAGATTCCAATTGGACATGATGTGTATTTTGACGTTCATTTTTATTCAACACTGGTAGATTACTATTTCTTTAATTTATGCACATCATAGGATATGTATTTCATCCACAAGTTAGGAAATTTATAGGCATTTGATTCACTATCAATCACTTCCTGCTTCAGAGCCCATGCATTCCTCCATGTTTCCTGACTGGTCTTTTCATGAGAAAAGGGATGGACAATGCAAGGTAAGGCAACTAACATAGCACCGAACACAGCGAAACAGTCCTATTTGGTTGCAACCGGATTTAGAGGGCATTGCTTCTATTGTAATCATTTAATCCCCTGAACTCCAAGTTTAGATTGTTTCAGAATTTTGTACCCAACATGTAAGGGAGGGGCTCGGAAGTTCACAGTCTGCAGAAGTTCATTAAAAGCAGTTTTTGTTTCTGTTTTTTTTTTTTCTGTTCTGTGCAAGTTAACATTTCAAGGACACCTGGGAGGGGCAGAGCTTTTTTCTTCTCTTTTTTTTTCTCCATGCCAGCTTTTACCATGGAGCCCAGTTGGTAACTTCTTTAACTTAGAACTGTAGCCATCTCTGTCAAGCCCCAGCTCAAGGCCAGAGGCCTTGTTCACATATTGCCAGCATTGTGACTGACTCTTTCCAAACACATTATTTTCGATTTCCATAATCACTTTTGTAGCAAAAATAACATATCTTCATGATAAACCATAACCCTAATATTGATATTAGATGTATAAATGGTTGGAATGAATGATTGTATATCAATATAAGATTTCTTATACATTTTCAGATATCAATTCAATCCGTTATTTAATGTGGAACCAGTTATATTATTTATTCACTTATGGTCTATTCATGCATTATCTCTATATTCATTGACACAGTGTATACCTCTTTGTACCCCCTATACCCATTTATATGTCTTCAAAAAATTGCTCCCAGAAATGGTGGAATAAACACTCATGTCACCAGATCTACATATACATATTATCACAGTAATATTCTGGACACAAATGCAAACGTCACACTTATGATTGTACCAAAACCTAAATGGAAAGTGAGCATGGATTACAAAAAACATCCATGTCAAGGTTGCCTAATGCTCTCAAATGTCAATCCTATTGGTGACTACATATTTGTTTCTTCCTAAGATTATATATTCTAACTCAACCCTGTTGAAAATGTCTAATCGTATCACACACTTTATACTTTGCCTGATTTCGTAATGTCTTTATTGATATCTGCTTTCCTACGTTCTTTTCCCATTTCATTATTGTGACTGTTCACATTTGCTGACATTTACATTCACTCTCTAACCGAACCCCTATTGCTAAAGAGATTTTGTTCCAAATCCTATACTCACTCTTCTTCCTAAACCTACCGACTATCTTCTTAATCCTCCCGACTATCCCTTTTTGACTGGATTTTCTCTTCTACATTCAATCATCCAAGTAATGTTCGTGCAAGCATCGGAGGAAGAGACCACCAGGAGAGTGTCTCATGCCACAGCAAGAGGTTTATTGGGGGTCCAGCATGCTGTGGCTAAGAGCTCACAAGAATAGAGCAGAGAGCCCTGAGAACAGCTTAAGCAGAGCTTATATACTTTCCTTGAAAAGAGTAGGGACGGAAATTTATTGATGGGTCAGAGCGAGTGGGCGGTTTGCGTGTAACCGGATGAGGGAATACATTCTGCAATTTCGAAGTTGGGGACAGCACAATCTGGGAACAAGGTTAGCAAACAGTTCTCAATATTTCAACAGTGTTTTGTTAAGCATACAAAAAAACAGGAAGTTCCAAGTTCCTTTTTTATTAACCTTTCATTCCCCACTTCTTCTTCTGGCTAATTTTAATCATAATAGTGATTATTGGGGGGTGTCACATTCTATGTCTGCTAGTGGGGTATTACCATAAGTTTAACTTGTCCAATTTGAGCTTGGAAAAAAGAAATTACACGGTTGAGCAAACAGGGTTTTATAGTTAGCTATAATATGAAGATTATTATTGGACAGGCCAGGGGTGGTAAAAGCGTAGATAAACAGGGGGACTGTGATAACCAAGACTCAAACCACCATTTTGGGGCGTCTGTCTCTCATTGACACTCTTCAAGGCATCCTTTTATTTTACTCATAGGTTTTTTTACAACTTCATTATGGTCGGCATAAAAACAGCATTCTTACATCAATGCAGCACAAAGGCCCCCTTCTCTCATGAAGAGGAGGTCAAACCCTCGACTGTTGTGTAAAACAACTTCAGAGAGAGAGGTTAAAGATTCCTGAAAACTGTGATGGAGGTTTCTAATATCTTTAAGTTTTGGTCTATTGCTGCTTCTATTTGGGTCATTTGTTGTGTACCATGGACCAGGGCAGTGGTTCCTGTGACTACCCCTGCAGCAACTCCACTTCCTAATATGATAGGTAAAGTAAGAAATATATGTTCCCAGTGGAACTGGGTTGTATGCCCCCCTGTTTGAACTTCAAATGAACCTGGGTCATTATAGAGCAATCTGGGAAACATCTTCACCATTTCACAATTAATCACATCTGTTGACCATTTCATTAAAACATAAACAATGTTTAAGTATATAGAATTATACTGTTGTAGGGGCTGTCAAGGCAAGGCACCTAAGATAGCACAGAAGACAGGGAAACAGTCCTATTTGGTTGCAACCGGATTCAGCGGGCATTGCTTCTGTTGTAATCAATTAATTCCCTGAACCCCAAGTTTAGGTAGTTTCAGAATTTTGTACCCAACATGAAAGGGAAGGGACTAAGAAGTTCACAGTCTGCAGAACTTCACAAAAAGAAGTTTTTTTTCTGTTTTTTCCTCTTTGGTGGGCAAGTTAAACTTTCAAGGACACCTGGGAGGGGGAGAGCTTTTTCTTCCTTTTCTTTTATCCCCCTGCAGTGTTACCATGGAGCCCAGTTGGTAATTTTATATCTTAAAAATATAGCCATCTCTATGAAGCCCCAGCTCAAGGCCAGAGGCCTTGTTCACATATTGTGTGAAAAACTATTAAAGGGGTGTCAAGCTTAGGAGTGCTGATTTTTGCAGCCAGTAGCCAAGTAGAGCAGGGCAACAGAAAAACAGGAAGTTTATCTACACTGAACTCTTTTATAGGGACTCTTTTGCTGAAAATCCTAAAGTCATGGTGAAGACTTCTGGAGAAGTTCAGTTAAGATTTTTCTGTGGGCCTGGTACAGAGGGGGAAGACGGGGAAGGCGGAGGGTGAGAGCTGCTCCGTGGATCTGAGAAATAGGAAGGAGAGATATAAAAGAATAATGGGAAAGGGGTTTGGGATTTTCCTAGAAACAAAAACTTGAGCAGTATAACAGGTAGAGCAGAGGGGAAGACGGGAGTGACTATCCCGAAAAGCCTGTGAGGCCCTTTAAATTCTTAGTAACCTGTTTTCAGTGATCACAAAGCAACTTTAAAGGTCATTTTCATTACATCTTCAATAGGGGTCTGAGGGATCTCCTAAGCTGGTTTGAGCTTTAGGTTAGCTGGTAAGAGGACCTGGTGCGACCCGGTGCGGGTACTGACAGAGGAAGAGAGGAGTGAGTGGGTGGATGGGTACCTCAGTACCTGCTAACTCAGCAAGGGGGCAATGCTCTGAGAACCAGCGGAGGTTTGGGTTTTGGATCTAGTAATTGGAGGGGAGAAATAAGGTTGCTGAGGTAGGACTGACAGCAGAGAGTCTGGAGCAGAAAGCTGAGGGTGAGGAACTATTGGAGAAGCATAGTTCAGGATGTGAGGGAAACAGGGAAAAGGCCTCCACATAGGGGAATTTCCTTTCACCCTTTTGAGCACTTGCAGAAGGTAAAAAGGTCACACAGAATTTGAGGATCTAGAGACTCCTCTTGGCGCCATCTGTTTTAGATGTCTAAGTAGTAATATGGCCAATGCTGTGTACTGAATGTGATGAGGATTTTACATACCACCAGGCAGCCCCTGTATGCTCAAATCCCCATGACTTACAGAAGAAGTCATCTTTTCCCACACTCAGCCATGGCGGTTTGTGGCTTTGATAGTCTGCGGGGCAAACATACTAATATAGGCTAGCCAACCTGCATCTGGCTTGCCTGTCTATACAACCATAATGTTTGTTTCCATTATCTATGGTACGGAAATGATTTAATGGAATTTTAGTGGGATCCTCTTCATCAAGGATATCCTAATAGGAAAGACCTATATCCAGCTGACAAATGTCTGGGTGGAGAGATGGCCACCAGGTTCCTAAGGGGGCTGTATGCAAGATAGACCATACTTCTTGTCTTGTAGGATTTGTGATCAGCCATTGCTGCTGAACGGGCTAATGAGTGTTAGGTCTACTGGTGGCCAAGGGGAAAGTCTATAGCCTTATCTACGTGGCAAATACACAATTTGAACGGGTTACCAGTCTTTTCCAGTTTCCAGCCAGAGTCTGGACAGGTTGCAGGCTTGAGATGAGAGGCATGGATCCAGGAAGTGATTCTGTCTACTTTTACCGCTGTAGGTGTTATAAGTAGCACCTGGTATGGTCCTTTCCAGCGGGGTTCCAGGGATGACACCTGATGTCCTCTTATGTAGAGGAATTCTCTTACTTGATATCGATGTGGAGTCCCCTTGTCCCCAGGTTGGAAGGCAGTGGGCAGCTGTTTCCACAGGTATAGCTGAGTTCTTTAAAGAGATTTAAGTCTGTCAAGCAAGGGTGTGTGGAAGGGATACTTAGGTCTTAGAGTTGGGGTTAGGTCCCTTACCAGAGGAGGGGCCCCATAGAGAATTTCATAGGGGGTGATGTTACACAAAGAAACAAAGGAAGTATTTCTTTCATGAAACAGTGCATAAGGCAGGAGCATAGTCTACCCTTTTATGACGGTCTCTAAGCTTAATTTATTTAAGGTCTCTTTAATGCTTCTATTTATTTTTTCATGTGTCCTGAGCTTTGGGGTCTATAAACACAATGTAACTTCCAATTAATCCCCAGGGTCCTGGCTAACGCCTTGTTTACCTGGCCCATTAACGCCGTTCAATTATCAGACCACATTACATTAGGCAGGCCCTGTCTTTGAAAAATATCTTTCAGGATCTTCTTGACCACCATTTGTGCCGGTTTTTTTTTTTTTTTTTTTTTTTTTTTTTGTGGGAAAGGCTTCAATCCATCCTGAAAATGTATCTACAAAGACTAGGAGATATTTAAGTCCATATCTCGCTGGCTTAATTTAGGTAAAGTCCACTTCCCAGAATTGTCCTGGTCTGGTTCCTGGTACGTGCTTTCCTGCAGGAAGCTTGGAATGGTAAGCATTAACCAATTAACAGAACCGACAGGCTTTTGTTACCCATTCAGTTATTTCCATTCACTGTGAGTGAGTTAGTCTAAAACTCTGTTCTTGATCCTACAGGAATGGCTGCAGTTTCTATGAACTAAGTTGATTGAGTTGATGTACATTTTTAACATAGTGTAGGGCTTTCTGAAATTGCAGGCTGGGCTCAGTGAAGTTGAGGTGTTCAGTGTTAGTGTTCTTAGATGTTATCAAAAGCTTGCTGGTGCTCAAAGGGTCCATTGGAATTGGGCATTCTCATTTAACAGCGGGTATAAAGGAGCAGCTATGAACACAAACCCAGGTCCATAACCTGCAAAAGCCAGCAGTTCCAAGAAACTCTCTATGTTGTCTCCTGTTAAATGGGGGTGGTATCTGCACAACGTTTTGTTTCCTGGGGTCAGTGAGCCATCATTTACAGTGCCTAAGGAAATGCCCCAGGAAGATTACTTCTTGCTGGCAAATTTGGGCCTTTTTGGCCAAAGCTCTATACCTGAGTTGAGCAAGCTCAGATAATAGTGCTTGGGTCACAGACTCAAAGTTTTCCTTGGTGTTGGCTGCCAGGAGCAGGACATCCACATATTGAATCAGGGTGACTTCGGGGTGTGTAGTTCTGAAGTTGTTGAGATCTCTGTGAAGGGCGTCATCAAAGAGAGTGGGGGAGATTTTGAACCCCTGTGGGAGTCTAGTCCAAGTTAGTTGACAAGACGTTCCTGTTTCTGGGTCTACCCACTCGAAAGCAAACAGCAACTGACTATCTTTATGCAGAGCCAAGCAAAAGAAAGCATCTTTTAAGTACAGAACAGTATACCATTTTCACTCAGCCACAGCAAAGTGTTTATTGGGGGTCCAGCATGCTGGGGCTCAGAGCTCACTTGAATAGAGCAAAGAGCCCTGAGAACAGCTTTAACAGAGCTTATATAATTTCCTTGGACAGGGCAGGGAGGGAAATTTATTTATGGGTCAGGGCGAGTGTGCAGTTTGCATGCAACTGGGTGAGGGAGTACATTCTGCAGTTTGGCAGTTGGGGATAGCACATTCTGGGAACCAAAATAGCAAACAGTTCTCAAGATTTCAACAGTGTTTTGTTAAGCATACAGAAAAACAGGAAGTGACAAGTGACTATTTTATTAACCTTTCACCAAAGCAAAATGGAAAGTGAGCATGGATTATTAAAAACAACCATGCCCAGGTTGCCTAATGCTCTAAAATATCAATCCTATTGATGACTACATATGTCTTTCTACCTAAGATTATATATTCATCCTCAACCATGTTGAAAATGTCTAACCCTATCACTCACATTATACTTTGCCTGTTTTCCTAATGTCTCTATTGATATCTGCTTTCCAACATATTTTTCCCAGTTCATCATTGTGACTGACTCTTCGTATGTGCTCATATTTACGTTCACTCTCTACCCGAAACCCTATTGCTAATGAACGTTTTGTCCAAATCCTATACTCACTCTTTTTTCAAAACCTACTGACTACCTTCCTAATCCTGCCGACTATTCCTTTTTGACTGGATGTTCTCTAAGACATTTATTCATCCAAGGTACAATGTCCTCTGCCATTGCATATCGATTTATCTGAGACATCTGTGTAGAACATAATTCAAAGCTAAGTATCGCACTAAAGGGCCCAATTCCCTTCTGGGCTTCAAATCGTACCTAGATTTCAGGTTTTATACTTATATTTCACCTATATATTCTTGTGAATATCGCAGGTTCCTAATACCATTATTTATCCCACAGAATGTTTCCTAACCCAAATAAAATATATTATTAACCCTAACCATACACTGTTCCCTCAATCTAACTTTACAAAAGAGCAGGGACAGAGTAGGTCTTACAATACAGGAATGTAGGGAATCTTCCACCTGCTGAGAACCTCAAAGGTTGATGCAGAAATGATCCCTGGAGAAGATGTAGGCAGCTATGAAGGACCTGAGAGAGCAAAAGTCATCTTCCATGGCAAACAAGCTGGTCAGGATGAAGGTATGTGTCTGAATCAGCCTCTCTCCTATTGATATAAAAAAGATGCACCAAAACAACCCTGTGTGGAGAGCTTCTCCTGGGTGTCTATGGTTGATATACCATTCTAACTTCTGAAAGTTTCACAGGAAGTAGGGGCAGCCTCCATCTCAAGGGACCTTTGGAAGCAACTGTAAGGACAAAGTGGTTGCCAAGGCAGTGACCTCATTCCCTTCCTTTAGGAATTGACCTACCTCACTTCTTTGGTGATGAAACTCTCTGAACTTCAGATCCAGGAAGCCAGGCATCCAGAGGCAGGCCCAGTCCCATTCCCAGTGGGCTCACTTGTTTGGATTTACTAAGGAGAGAGTCTGTCTCTCTTGGTACCTAATGGTTTAAGGATGACCAAATGCAAGTAGAGCTCTGAAGACGGGCCTTTCCTGAGAAAGCAGGTAGTGGTCAGCACAGGCTCCATACAACTTCACAGAGATGGACAAAGAGACCAGATCTGAGACAGGACAGGCCATTTCAAGGGAACATACTATGGCCCACAAGTCAGAGGACACTCTGGATACTCACAGACTTACTTGGGGAAAGAGGTGCCTTTTTGAGAGTGGGTGTGAGTTTGTGGTTTTGTCTCATGTTCTGAGAATAGGTAGGAAAGGCGGTTTGTTTGGTTTAGAGTGGACTGTTTCTAGAATGTCCTTTGACAAGGTGAGTGTTTCTGTGTCTGTGTATCCCACTGTGTTCTTTGTTGTACACATTAGAAAAAGGAATGCATCAATGGATGTATCCTGACTAGTAGAAAGCTTTCCAGCATTCATCCTGCCCATTTTAAAAAAGGACTGCTGGTTGCCTTTTCGATGGGCAACACCTACTAACTTTCTAAGTTCCTGTTTTCTTTCTGAATTCTCGCCACTCTCCAGAATAGGCTCATGGTTTTTTGTCCAAGATATATATACCACCTCCAAGCTCTGTGACATGGCCATGTACTGGATTGTTGAAGGGAATGACAAGCATCTCAGAAAACTCAGATATCATTGTGACTAGTATAGTCTCAGTGGAGAAACCCTGCATTGGGATTTGCTTACTTATTGTTATGTTGCTCTGAAGTCAGGAAGGTCTCTGCCTCAGGCCACCCCTTTGTGAATCTTGAAGAAAACAGTTTTCAAATGGAAATGAATGGGCATCACCTGTGGCTCTTTGCTTAATTGCTTTGGAAAAGGATGTTCTGAATCAGCCTCGTGGCCCTGTGTGTGGCTGTGGCTTAGATTAGCAGCGCCTGATGGATATAAAGAAAGATCCAATGTGTGCATCCAAAACCAAAATGGCAAAAAGATCAGTGATAGTGGATGAAGTCTCTCGCCTTCCTCTGTAAGGTTCCTGACATCCACCAAGTGACAATAGGTATCCTTTGGGTCAAATGAGTTTTTCCAAGCCTTGCAAATTTACTTTGGTTTCCTAATGACTCCAAATCACATAAAGAATCTATACCTGACAGTCAGTAGGCCTCAAATTGGAGAAGCAGAGCAGTATTACAGGAAGAACTATGTGATCAATCCTGGTTCACAGGAAGGGTGTTCAGGCCACCCTGAGGTTAGGCAAATGAGTTGCAAGGGAGCTTATTTTGGACACTCTCGTGGGCTGCGCCATTCATGGAAGCCTCTAGCCAAAGGTTATCATGAGTGTATGTATGTAAGAAGATGAGTGCCATGTGGGAGTGTTTTGGATTTAATTGTGGTCATATGTGTGGTGGTTGGAAGAATGACTGGGTCCACCTGGGCTTGAACACTGGTGTGATTCCTCTCAGAGACTGAGTTCTGTAACTGACCTCAGAGATGTAATTGCTTTGGAAAGGGATGTGTCTTAATCAGGCTCTTGGCCCTGTTTGAGGCTGTGGCTTAGATTATCAGCAACAGACGGATCTAAGAAAAGATCCCATGTGTGCTTCCAAAACCAAAATGGCCAAAAGAGCAGTCATTGTGGATGAAGTCTCTCGCCTTCCACTGTAAGGTTCTGAAAGAATAAAACAAATTGAAATTGAAACGTAAACAACCAGGTTTTGTAAAGTTTCCAAGCTGCACTCAGAACCTAAAATTCCTGTGGCAGTTAAGACAATTCCTGAAACTGCCCATTAGATGTGTGTTGAAATCTTCCCTGAACACCTAGTTACTTAACAACCCCTTCCCAGAAACCGTGCAGCTCACCACGTATACATCTCAGGGCTTTAACCAATAAATTTAAACGTATACCCCTTCTCAGGGCTGACCAATCACTCCCTGCCTGACCTTTTCCCGCCAATGAATGTGCTAATCATGTTTAAGAGTTGTTATTTGATTTTCCCGTGGTACATGATGATTTCCTAAAGGAGGCAATGATGTATGTAAATCCCTGCTCTCTCTAAAGAATGTATATATACTCTGCTCAAGTTGTTCTCGGGGTTCTTTGATTTTTGGTCCTCTGAAGTGAGCTCTGAGCCCCAGCATGCTGGACCCCCAATAAACCCTTTGCTGATGCATGAGAAAACCTCTTTGTTGTCTTTTCCTCTGACGTTCACCGCACCTATTTATCTGGAGGCCCCAGGTGAGATATCCGGCAGCGGTGGACGAAAGACCTCAAGGGACTCCTCTCGGGGTTAGTAAGGAGCCTATTTCTGGTTTCGGATTTCAAGTCAGGGCATGGCAAAGTGGCTGTTGGTGAATAGCATTAGCTCTCTCCTATGGTGTGACAGACCTGTCACAGAGCCCAAGGTCACGTTTCTGGGGGACACTCCGGAAGACTAGGGAAATCAAAGAATAGTAGTTTCCTCATCTCAGTTACATTTTGCTTCAGGATTCATTTGCCAGCCCATCAGGTTTTGCCGGCTACTCAGTTTGGTTCATTGTCCCGAACTCATGTTGAGTTTACTGTCTGTCTTTATTGCCTAACCCATTAAGATTTACCAGTTACTCAGTTCTAATCTTTTTCTTGGAGTCATGTTAAACATTTACTGTTTGTCTTTTTCTGTGTTGCGTTTGTGTCTTCACTGTCCCTGTTTGAGTAATTCCCATTATGGGACAAAGCACATCCTCTTCTCTGTCTCCGACCCTTGATCATTGGACTGATGTCCGCTCAAGGGCCCAGAATCTTTATTTTCCAGTAAAACGCTGTACCTGGCAGACTCTCTGTGCTTCAGAATGGCCCATCCTCGAAGTTGGATGGCCCCCAGAAGGATCCTTCCACTTTCCTCTAATCTGAAAAGTCAGAGATATTGTCTTTCAGCTTTGGCCACGTGGCCACCCAGATAAAGAGCCATATACCCCTTCCCCCATGATCCTATCATTCAAACCATCCACTCCTCACCCTCTTCCTTCCATTCTCCCTGAGTCACAAGACTGGACACTAATCCCCCTCCTTATCGTCTACTCTCCCTCCCCAACCCCCAACACAGTTCCTGATGATCCTCCAACCGCTGACTCAGCCTCTCCACTGCTAGAGGCAATTGGGCCAGACCCAAGCCCTCCAGGGGACTTCTCTGCAGCAGCAGCAGCCCCTCCTCCCCTGGAGGCAGCTGGGCAACCTAAAGGAACCCACCGGCGGCGGATAATAGAAAACTCAGAAGCCCCTGTGATACTCTCTTTCTGTCCCTATGGGCCCATGAACCGACCCAACTGGGACCCCAACACCTTTGAAGGTAAGAAGCATCTGTCCACTTATCGCTGGGCTCTAATAGCTGGTCTCCGAGTGGCCGCCAGAGGGCTGACCAATTTGGCCAAAGTAAGAGAGATTATCCAAGGGCCTAATGAGTCTCCCTCTATGTTTCTGGCGAGAATTATGGAAAAATATACACCTTTTGATCCTCAGGCAGAGGACCAAAATGCATCTGTTACAATGGCCTGTATTGAGCAGGCTGCCCAAGATATTAAGAGAAAGTTACAATGTCTAGATGGATTACAAGATACGACCTTAAGAGATTTAGTCAGAGAAGCTGAGAAAGTATATTATAAGAGAGAAACTGAGGAGGAGAGGGAACAGAGGATAGAGAAGGAAAGGGAACAAAAGGGGCATGAAAGGAGCAAAAGGCAGACTAAAACATTGGCTAAGGTTTTGTTGACAGCAGCAAATATGCCAGAAGTTAAAAAGCTTGGAGTCAGGAAGGGATACTTGGGCCCATGCCAAAGACTGCCCCTGGCCTCAGATCAATGTCCCTACTGTAAAGAAAAAGGACACTGAGCCAAAGAGTGCACCCAAAAGAAGCAACCACACCAGCATGCCATGCTGACTCTAGAAGAGGACTAGGAATGTTGGGGCTCGGATCTCCTCCCCGAGATCAGGGTAACATTTGAAGTGGAGGGGACTCCAGTGAACTTTGGAGAGGATACAGGAGCAGTATTCTCAGCCCTTAAGACCCCACTGGGCTCCTATCAAATAAATGGTCCCTAGTTCAAGGGGATAATGGCAGTACATATCGGGCTTGGACAACTAAGAGGATTATGGATGTAGGAAAAGGAAAAGTCCAACACTCTTTCCTAGTAATCCCAGAGTGCCCAGCCCCATTGATGCACAGGGATCTGCTTACCAAACTCGGGGCTAGAATAACTTTTAACCCTGATGTTCCCGAAGTGGATGTTCTAAAGCCTTCAGCGAAACCTCCCATAGTCACAGCATTGACTATGTCCGTTGAAGATGAACATCAACTCTTCGCGCTCCCTAGGACTGATCAAAGAGGCAAACTACCACAGAAATGGATAAAATATTATCCGAATGCCTGGGCAGAAACTGCTGGGTTAGGTCTAGCAATAAAACTACCTCCAATAGAACTAGAATTAAAAGCCTCTGCCTCTCCAATCAGTGTTAAACAATATCCTCTAAGCAAAGAAGCTAAAGATGGGATAAGTCCCCATATTCAGAAATAATTGGCCCTTGGGGTCCTAAGGCCCTGTCAATCAGCCTGGAATACCCCCCTGCTACCAGTAAGAAAGGCAGGAACTAGGGACTACTGTCCTGTTCAAGACCTAAGAGAGATAAACAACAGAGTGCAGGACATTCACCCAAAAATACCCAATCCATATAATTTGCTTAGCACTCTGAATCTGGAGTGGGAATGGTACACTGTGCTGGACTTAAAAGATGCTTACTTCTTCTTGCCCCTACATAAGGAAAATCAGTTTCTGTTTGCTTTCGAGTGGATAGACCCAGAAACTTTAACATATGGCCAACTAACCTGTACTAGACTCTCACAGGGGTTCAAAACTCCCCCACTCTCTTTGATGAAGCCCTCCACAGGCCTCAGAACTGCATACCCCGAAGTCACCCTACTCCAATATGTGGATGATCTGCTACTGGCAGCCAACACCAAGAAGAACTATGAGTCTGGGACCCAAGCACTATTATCCGAGCTTGTTCGGCTTGCATATAGGGCTTCTGCAAAAAGGACCAAATTTGTCAGCAAGAAGTAATCTTCCAGGGTAATTCTCTTAGGGGTGGCAAAAGATGGCTCAGTGAGCCCAGAAAACAAACTGTTGTGCAGATACCGCCCACATCTAATAAGAGACTATTCAGAGAGTTTCTTGGGACTGCCGGCTTTTGCAGGTTATGGATTCCTGGGTTCGCATCTCTGGCTGCACCTTTATACCCGCTTATAAATGGGGATGCCCATTTCAAATGGACCCCTGAGCACCAAAAAGCTTTTGATAATGTCAAAAAAAGGCACTGCTATCTGCTCCAGCTTTAGCACTCTCAGAAGTAGAAAAACCCTTCACTCTCTACATCGAGAAAACGAAAGGAATAGAACTGGGAGTGTTCACTCAGACTTTGGGACCTTGAAAAAGGCCGGTAGCATTCTTATCAAAAAAATTGGACCCAGTGGCTAGCGGGTGGCCAAATTGCTTAAGAGCGATAGCAGCGGCAGCCCTTCTAAAAAAAGATGTTCATAAATGAACGTTGGGACAGAAGCTAACCATTATAGCCTCCCATGCCCTGGAGAGCATCATCTGTCAGCCTCCAGAGAGGTGGCTATCAAACTCCAGAATAAACCACTACCAGAGCCTCTGGATTAGCAAAGACAGAATAACTCTGGGACCCCCTGCTCCACTCAACCTGGGTACACTGCTGCCAGAAGAATCATCAGAACCCATCACTCATGAGTGTCAACACATACTGGCAGAGGAAACCAGTATAGGATGAGACTTGAAAGATCCAGCCACTGCCTCACCCAGAAGTCGTATGGTTTACAGACGAGAGCAGCTTCCTCCAAGATGGTAAGCGGCGGGCTGGAGCAGCAATAGTTAGCAAAACTAATGTCATCTGATCCTCTGGTCTCCCAGAAAAGACATCAATCCAAAAGGCAGAACTCATTGCCCTTCCGAAAGCATTGGAACTAGCAACAGGCAAAAGGGCCACCATATACACTGATAGCCGCTATCCATTTGCCAATGCTAATGTGCACAGGGCTATTTACCAGCAAAGGGGGCTATTAACCTCTGCTGGGAAAGAAATAAAGAACAAAGATGAGATCCTCCACCTTCTCTCAGCAGTGCAGAGCACTAAGGAACTAGGTATAGTGCACTGTCCAGGGGACCAGAAGGGAAACGACCCCATGGCGGTTGGAAACAGAAGGGCAGATGAGGAAGCTTAATTGGCAGCCCTAAACGTAGTGACTCTGGTAACTTTTTCCACACTGGGGGAACAACAATCAGGAGATTTGGCCGCACTGGAACATTCAGGCAACTTATCATCTGAGGAGACAGATACAGGACTCTGGGACCCTTCAGAGCCAAGTTTACTATTTCAAAAAGCCCACATTTATGTCAAAGACGTACACCAACTCACCCACTTAGGCTGAAAAAAGTTATAGGCACTTCTAAAGGACCGGAGAAAGGACTTATTATTGACTGACTCACAGAGGAAAGAAATAGCTGAGCAGGTGACTAGAGCTTGTCAAGTCTGCCAGTTAGTTAATGCTTACCCATCCAAGCTTCCTGCAGGAAAGCGCTTACGAGGAACCAGAACAGGACAATTCTGGGAAGTGGACTTTACTGAAATTAAGCCAGCAAGGTACGGACTTAAATATCTTCTAGTCTTTGTAGATACTTTTTCAATATGGTTTGAAGCCTTCCCCATGAAGAAACAAAAGGCTCAGAGGGTGGTCAAAAAGATTCTATAAGACATTTTTCCAAAGTTCAGCCTGCCTAAGGTAATAGGGTCTGATAATGGACTGCCATTCGTGGCCCAGGTAAGTCAGGGATTCGCCAGGACCCTGGGGATTAATTGAAAGTTAAATTGTGCTTATAGACCCAGAGCTCAGGACAGGTAGAAAGGATGAATAGAACCATCAAAGAGACCTTAACGAAAAAAGCTTGGAGACCGGCATAAAAAATTGAACTCTGCTCCTACCTTAAGAACTGTTTCGTGCAAGAAAAACGCCCTCTGCCTCTTTGTGTAAACTCACCCCTTATGAAATTCTCTATGGTCCCCCTCCTCCAGTAAGGGACCTAACCCCAACTCTGAGACTTAATGATTCCTTTCACACACTCTTTCTTGACAGACTTAAAGCCCTTGAACAAACCCAGCACCCAGCGATACCTGTGGAAACAGTTGGCCACTGCTTATCAGCCTGGAGATGAGGGAACCCCACATCGATATCAAGTGGGAGACTTCATCTACATGAGATGGCAATAGGTGTCATCCCTGGAACCCCGCTGGAAAGGACCATACCAGGTGCTGCTTATAACAACCACAGAGGTGAAAGTGGATGGGATCACTTCCTGGATCCATGCCTCCCATCTCAAGCCTGCGCCCTGTCCGGACTCTGGCTGGAAACTGGAACAGACTGGTAACCGTCTCAAGTTGTGTGTCTGTCATGTGGGTAGGGCTATGGATTCTTCCCCTGACCACCAGCAGTCCTAATCCCCATCAGCTTGTTCAGCAACAATGGCAAGTTATAAATCCTACTGGGCAAGTAGTGTGGTCTATTTCACATACAGCCACCATATGGACTTGGTGGCCATCTCTCCACCTGGATATTTGTCAGATTGCCATAGGCCTGTCTGACTGGGATCTCCCTGACATAGAGGACCCCCACAGAGATCCCACTCAACCCCAAACCAGGGCAACATAGACCACCTTACCCCATGAATTATGGATATCATCTTCCGCAGCTCAGGTGTAAACTAGCCAATCTTGATTTTTATGTGTGCCCAGCTGATTTCCGAAGTCGCAAACAGGCCCAAACCTGTACAGGACCCAGTGACTTTTATTGTAGATCTTGGGGTTGTGAACAAACAGGAGCTGCATGGTGGAACCCAAACTCCCCCGACAGTACGATTCAGGAAGAAAGAAATGACACCTTGATTGATCCCAAGAAATGTGCTGCTAGCCAAGTGGTGTCAAAAACTCACTGTGGAAAGAATAGTCTATGTTACCCCCTAATTTTAACTTTCAATTCCAAGGGAAGGGGCTACCTCGGAACAGCATGGCCTATGGGAAATACGTGGGGAATGCGATTCTATATATATGGCCCTCGTTATGACTTTGGTCACTGGTTCACCATCCGGCTGAAAAAGGAAGAAAATATCACAGCAATAGAGCCCAATCCCCTCAACCCAGGAATTAAGCCTCCTAAACCTCCCATGGCTAGATCTACCAGAACCCCTCTACCATCTCATACTTCCCGGTTTCCGTCTTTGCCTACTTCCCCAGTCCAGAGTACAGCTGACTCCTCCCCCTGGGAACTAATTAAAGGAACCTTTATTGTACTGAACTCCAAACAGTCAGAACTCCTTGCATTTCAGCCCAGGTATTTGACATCTCTGTAAATTATTGTGTAATCGTGCAGATACTCCCCAGGGTGCTCTATTATGATGTAGAATCATTTGAAGGTCTACTAGGGGGAGAAACAACCCGATTTTGCGGGGAGCCAGTGTCCCTTACTCCTGCCATCCTATTGGGGATAGGAGCTGCTGCAGGAGTGGGTATGGGAACAGCTGCTACTATATGTGGGTCACAACAAATGGCCCGATTAGAAACAGCAATAGATAAAGACTTGAAGACGTTAGAGACCACCATCACAGCTTTGCAGGAATCCTTAACTTCTCTCTCTGAAGTTGTTTTAAAGAACAGGCGAGGATTAGACCTCCTCTTCATGAGTGAGGGGGGCCTCTGTGCTGCACTGAGAGAAAAATGTTGTTTTTATGCTGACCATACTGGAGTTGTAAAAGAATCCATGAGTAAATTGAGAAAATGCCTTGAAGAGCACCAGAAAGATAGGGAGATTCAACTAGGGTGGTTTGAGTTATGGTTTACCCAGTCCCCCTGGTTAACTACACTCCTATCAGACTTAGCTGGACCCTTGATCATCCTTATGGTGTTGCTAACTGTAGGACCTTGTTTGCTTAACCACATAGTTTCCTTTCTCCAGGCTCAAATTGGGCAGGAAAAACTCATTGTAATCAGACAGAAATACGGTCCACTGGCAGAAATAGAATGTGAGACCCCGCAATAATTATGATTTATTACGTTTAAGATTAAAAGTAGTAAGAAAAAGGAGTGGGAAATGAACGAATAAAAGAAATTGAAATTGAAACATAGAACCAGGTTTTTTAAAGTTTCCAAGCTGCACTCAGAACCTGAAATTCCTGTGGCAGTTAAGACAATTCCCGGAACTGCCAATTAGATGTGTGTTGAAATCTTCCCTGACCACCTAGTTACTTAACAACCCCTTTCCAGAAACCGTGCAGCTCACCACATATACATCTCAGGGATTCAACCAATCAGTTTAAATGTATACCCCTTTTCAGGCCTAACCAATCACCCCCTACCCGACCTCTTCCCGCCAATGAATGTACTAATCATGTTTTAGAGTAGTTATTTGATTTTCCCGTGCTATGTGTTGATTTCCTAAAAGAGGATATGATGTATGTAAAGTCCCTGCCCTCTCTAAAGAATGTATATAAACTCTGCTCAAGTTGTTCTTGGGGCTCTTTGTTCTTTGCTCCTCTGAAGTTAGCTCTGAGCCCCAGCATGCTGGACTCCCAATAAACCCTTTGCTGTGACATGAGACAGTCTCTTGATGGTCTTTTCCTCCGACTTTTGACCGACCTTTTCACCTAAGAAGGACCTGAGAGAGCAAAAGTCAACTCCATGTCAACTTCCATGTCAAACAACCTGGTCAGAATGAAGGAATGTGTCTGAATCAGCCTCTCTCTTCTTAATGTAGATGAAATGGACCAAACCAGGCCTGTATACAGAGCTTTTCCTGGGTGCCTATGGTTGATATACCATTCTAATTTGTGAAAGTGTCATAGGAAGTAGGAGCAGCCTCCATCTCATGGGACCATTGGAAGCAACTGCTAGGACAAAGTGGTTTTCCAAGGCAGTGACCTCATTCAGTTGCTGAAGGAAGTGACCTACCACACTTCCTTGGTGATGGAACTCTCTGAACTTGGGACCAGGAAGCCAGCCACCAAGAGCAAGTCCCAGTCCTAGTCCCAGTGGTCTCAATTGTTTGGATTTACCAAGGACAGAATCAGTCTTTCTTGGTACCTACTTATGTGATGATGGCCAAATTCCAGGAGAGCTCTGAAGAGGGACTTTTCTGAGAAAGCAGGTAGTGGCTCAACCATGGCTCCTGACAACTTCAAAGAGTTGGCAAAGAAGACCAGATCTGAGGCAAGACAGGCCATTTCATGGGAACATAGTATGGCCCACCAGTCAGAGGACACTCAGGATAGTCACAGACATACTTGGGGAAAGGAGGTGCCGTTGTGGGTGTCGGTGTGAGTTTGTGGTTTTATCTCATGTTCTGAGAATAGGTAGGAAAGGCAGTTTGTAGGTTTGGACTGGAAAGTTTCTAGAAAGTCGTTTGACAACACGAGTGTTTCTATGTCTGTGTATCCCACTGTATCCGTGTTGTAGACATTTGAAAAGCAAATGCATCAATGGTTGTGTCCTGTCTAGTAGAAAGCTTCCCAGCATTCATCCTGCCCAATTTAGGAATGTAGAGCGGCTTGCCTTATGGATGGGGAACACCTACTATCTTCCTAAGTTCCTCTTTTCCTCCTGAATACTTGCCACTCTCCAGAGTAGCCTTATGGTTTGGTGTCCAAGATATGTACCACCTCCAAGCTCTGTGACATGGCCATGTACTGGATAGTTGAAGGGAATGGGAGCATCTCAGAAAACTCAGATATCAGTGTGACCAGTAAAGTCTCAGTGGAGAAACCCTGCTTTGGGCCATTTGCTTACTTATGTTTCTATTACCCTGAATGTCAGGAAGGTCTTTGCTTCAGGCCACCCCTTTGTGAAGCCTGAAGAAAACAGGTTTCAAATGGAAATGAATGGGCATCACCTGTGGCTCTTTGCTTAATTGCTTTGGAAAGGGATGAGTCTGAATCAGCCACTTGGCCCGGTGTGACAGCAGTGGCTTAGATTCTCAGCATCTGATGGACCTAAAGAAAGTTTCCAAGTGTGCATCCAAAACCAAAATGGCCAAAAGAGCAGTCATTGTGGATGAAGTCTCTCGCTTTCCTCTGTAAGCTTCCTGAGCTAAATCAAGTGAGAATAGGGATCTTTGGGTCAAGTCAGTTCTTCAAAGCCCTGCAGAGGCTAGCCGATAGGTGCTTGGGTTTTCTCATGAAACCAATTCACATAAAGAATCTATACCAGACAGTCATTAGCCCTCAAATTTGAGAAGAGGAGCAGATATAGAGCAGGCCTATTTGATCACTCTTGGTTCACTGGAAGGGTGTCCAGGCCACCCTGACTTTAGGCAAATGAGGGGCAAGGCTGCTTATTTTGAACAGTGTATTTGTCTGTGCCCTTCATGGAAACCTCCAGCCAGAGTTCATGATGAGTGTCTATGTGGAAGAAGATGAGGGCCATGTGGGAGTGATTTAGTTTTAATTGTGGTCATTTGTGTGGTGGTTGTAAGAGATGGCTGAATCCCACCGGGGCTTGAACTCTGGTGTGATTCCTCTTAGAGACTGCGTTATGGAACTGACGTCAGAGAAGTATTGCCATGAATTGTGTTGGAATTTAACGAGGCCACGCATGAGAGTCGCCCTTGGAAACTGAGATCTAAGCCCAGAGTGGCTTTCCACAGCACACTGGGAATCTCAGCAGGATATCACATGATTTTATTCTGAAAAACTTGGCAGCCATAGTTGAGAGTCAAAACACACATGGACCTCACATTGTAGACCTCAATTGGCCTGGCTTCATGTGACCTTTTTTCCACTCTTTGGGAAGCCTTGCCTGTGAGAGTTCTCCAGAGTATTCCTTGAAATGTGCTTCCTCAAAATTTAATGGTTCCTTAATGAATTGAAACCCACAGTTTCTCCAACTTCATCTTAGGAAATGGCTAGATAAATACTCTGAAATTTTTGAAATTCCCATGACCACCTGCAACTGGAGAATATTTGGATGTCCTGTTGCTGATCATGAGTATACCAGAGAGTGCCCTGATTGACTGGGTTTCATGAAAATGGTTTAGAACAGAGATGCCAGTATGTTGGGGCCTGCTGAGTAGTGGGTCCAGAGCTGTTGTGTGCAGTTTTGTGATGAAACATCTGTGGTCGGGCCATGTGTATCTGCCATTGACTTCCAAATGAATTGTGGCTGACATGATGCAGACAGGAATCGCTAATATGTCTCAAACCACTCCATTAAAGGCATCTTGTTATATGGAGATGTTTCAGGGCAATGTTCTGAATCCGGTTGCTATGGTCAAGGGGGTTAGCTATGTGGGATAGAAGCCTGGTTGGTGCATTCTTCTGCAGACCCTGACCCACCACAAGTGACAGGACTAACTCCAGCACTGTGTCCCAGTTGAACTCCTTGTATTTCTTTTTTTTTAATTAATTTTTATTGTAGGTTGTACAAAACATTACATAGTTCTTGATATATCATATTTCACACTTTGATTCAAGTGGGATATGAGCTCCCATTTTTACCCCATATACAGATTGCAGAATCACAACAGTTGCAGAACCATTGTTTTACATATTGCCATTCTGGTGTCTGTTGTATTCTGCTGCCTTTCCTACCCTCTACTATCCCCCTCCCCCCTCCCCTCCCCTCTTCTCTCTCTACCCCCTCTACTGTAATTCATTTCTCCCCCTTATATTTTTCCTCCTTTTTCCTCACTTCCTCTTCTATGTAATTTTTTATACCCCTGAGGGTCTCCTTCCATTTACATGCAATTTCCCTTCTCTCTCCCTTTCCCTTTCACCTCTCATCCCTGTTTAATGTTAATCTTCTTCTCATGCTCTTTGTCCCTACTCTGTTCTTAGTTACTCTCCTTATATCAAAGAAGATATTTGGCATTTGTTTTTAAGGGATTGGCTAGCTTTAACTTAGCATAATCTGCACTAATGCCATCCATTTTTCTCCAAATTCTAAGATTTTGTCTTTTCTTAATGCAGAGTAATACTCCATTGTGTATAAATGCCACATTTTTTTATCCATTCGTCTATTGAAGGGCATCTAGGTTGGTTCCACAGTCTTGCTATTGTGAATTATGCTGCTATGAACATGGATGTAGCAGTGTCCCTATAGTGTGCTCTTTTTAGGTCTTTAGGGAATAGACCGAGTAGGGGAATAGCTGGATCAAATGGTGGTTCCATTCCGAGCTTTCCAAGAAATCTCCATACTGCTTTCCAAACTGGCCACACCAATTTGCAGTCCCACCAGCAATGTACAAGAGTACCCTTTTCCCCACATCCTCGCCAGCACTTGTTGCTGTTTGACTTCCTAATGGCTGCCAATCTTACTGGAGTGAGATGGTATCTTAGGGTGGTTTTGATTTGCATTTCTCTGACTGCTAGAGATGGTGAGCATTTTTTCATATACTTGTTGATTGATTGTATGTCCTCCTCTGAGAAGTGTCTGTTCAGGTCCTTGGCCCATTTGTTGATTGGGTTATTTGTTATCTCATTGTTTAATTTTTTTAGTTCTTTGTATATTCTGGATATTAGGGCTCTATCTGAAGTGTGAGGACTAAAGATTTGTTCCCAGGATGTAGGCTCCCTATTTACCTCTCTTATTGTTTCTTTTGCTGAGAAAAAACTTTTTAGTTTGAGTACGTCCCATTTGTTGATTCTAGTTATTAACTGTTGTGCTATGGGTGTCCTATTGAGGAATTTGGAGCCCGACCCCACAGTATGTAGATCATAGCCAACTTTTTCTTCTATCAGACGCCATGTCTCTGATTTGATCTCAAGTTCCTTGATCCACTTTGAGTTAACTTTTGTGCATGGTGAGAGAAAGGGATTCAGTTTCATTTTGTTGCATATGGATTTCCAGTTTTCCCAACACCATTTGTTGAAGATGCTATCCTTCTTCCATTTCATGTTTTTAGCCCCTTTATTGAATATAAGATAGTTGTAGTTTTGTGGATTGGTTTCTGTGTCCTCTATTCTGTACCATTGGTCCACCCGCCTGTTTTGGTACCAGTACGATGCTGTTTAGAAGTCAGTTCGGTTTGAAGTCTGGTTGTGGAAGAACAGGTTGTAAAGTCATCTGGGAATGGGTTCTTCTATGAGAGAAACAAAAAACATGAGTACTGAATAAATGTTGCAGCAGCTGGAACATGTCACTGTATAGAAGTTCCCTCACAAGCCTTTAATATCCCCAGTTATCAGGACTGTTAACTTAATATTTAACTTTTAGTGTTACAGTTGTCCCTCCCCATAAGATACAGTTTAATAATTTAATGTCATCTGATCTTGCAAAATCCTTTTAGTATGACCTCTGTGTCTAATAGAGACACCTTTAATTCTCTTACTCAGGGCTGGATAATCATACTTACAAATACCAAGCCTATGTATTTAGCTTAAGAATATCTGTAGGCCTTAAACTAAAAACTTCTGCCTCTGGCAGATCCTTTTGATAGTCTCATTTTATAGTTATCAGGCATTCCTGTCTGAGAATCCTTCTTTGTAGCCTCCAGTCTTACTTATTTTGGGAGGCTAACATGAAGTGAATACCATAATATATTATTATTACTATTATTATATAAAATGCCCAGGAATGGCTGTATTTTGTTTTTAACTGTCTATTCTAAGTGTTTAATATGAAGCAGTCAAACTGACTTTTGTTTCTCTATATTGTGAACAGTCAGCTGAGCTTTTATGGGAGTCATTCTTGGGGAAAATTGAGAGCAGCTTCTCAGTTCTGCTAGTGCCATTTGCGCTAGGTGGGTCCAGGTCTTCCTTGACCATGTGGCTTCCCTTGGAAGCATCAGGGATATCTCCCTTCTCTGATGACTATCCTCTTTGTAGCAATGCACTGATTGGCTTTCTGTTCTCCAGTGGTCTTATTAATCTCCCTGATCAGGAGGTTATGTGGTTCAGAGTTGCAAAGCTCTTTAGAGAAGTCCGCTGTTCTCTGGATACAGACTGACTCAGAGGGCAAGAGCCAAATATTAGTTTTCTTGTCCCTTTTCATTTAACTTTAATTTTAAATCCTAATCTTAAACATCCATCAAATAAATTTTAACAGCCTTATATTAAGAGTACTGGGCTTTCATGTCTATAATTTAAAATTATTTAACTTTTAATTAATTGGGATCTGTATTATTCTGTCTGTCTTGTAGGTGATGGGTTATTATCTTAAATTAACCCATGCTGTGTTCTTAAAGCAACACTTCTGTAAAACACTAACAGGAAATCTTTATGTCACCTATAAGGAAATTACAAAATAAAATTAACAAGAGTAAACATACTCAGTTCTTGTAATAGCTACCCTGAATTTTTTGGCTGAGTTATAGATTACATCCCCTTTTTGAGATGCTAGTGATCTTGACCGAAAAAAAAAAAAAAAAAAAAAAAACTTTTGAACATAACTTTAAATGAAATAACATCTGACCTACTGCTTTCGTAGTCATTCTCACATATAGTAAGATGGGACACAGAGCCTTATCTCAGGTAAGGCAGTGCTCATTATAAATCTTAAGTGTTTTAGTTCTAAAGCTAATCTTTGTTTTGAAAATATCATTTTACAAAGTTTACATAAATTTTTTGAGGTCACATGAACATTAGTTAACACCATATGATATAACATTTAAAACATTAATTAAAGAAAGGCTGAAACTTTTTAACCTTTACATAGATTAGGCTCTCATTAACTTAAAAATACATATAAATTGTTCCCCAATGTAAAAAGTAACATAAAAGTTTACATGTCTTATTGATTTCAGGTAAATAAATCCCCAATATATTTTTTTACCATACAACTTCAGAACACCAGCTTGATGTAATGCTGTTTTAAAGTTTCTACCTTACAGACTTGTATGCCTGGAAGATATAAGCACATTAATAGCATCACAACTGCATTGATGTTTCTACATTAACCAAGTTTAGCTTTTAAAGAAATGGCAGTACAGTGCTTTAAAATAACAGTTCTTATTTAATCAGTTGTTTAATTTTTATGGTTGCTAGCTCTAGAAAAAATAAAACTTAATAATCACAATGTTATGGGTAAACTTATGTTTAAGAAATTTTTGTCTCTTTAACACATGACTGATTTTTACAATCTTATACAGACTTTAGGACAAACTTATACAGACCTTAGTAAATCAACCAGATATCTAACAAAAGTACTCTTGAATGAGTAATCCCATATCAAATTTACATTACTTATTTTTCAAAATATTAGACAAATGTATTGAACAGTGTAAGCGATTTTTTTTGTTGAAGGAAAAGTCCTAGAACCAAGGCATATTAGACCTTTTGTCGGCATTAATATTTTATTAGATTTTTGAACACCTAGAAAAACTAGTAAGCTTAAATTTAAAGACATTTATTTTTATCTGTTTATCCAATTTAAATTGAACCAATTAGATCAGGTGAATTTAAGTTCTTTGAATCCACTTTTTAAAATTTGTTTTTATGAGTGCTTTTTTTATGAGTGCTCCATATATATGTTAATTTGTATATCATCAATATGATATACGGATATATGTATATATAGACATACAACACATAAAAAATGTGTGCACACATAATAATAGTAAAGGCCTTGTAGCTTTTTGCAGGTGAAATCTCCACTGAAATGTTTCAAAATTCCACTGTTGGTCAAAGATAGAAATGATCAGAAAAACATTAACCTAGGTCTGTATGATCAAAATCATGAGCTCAAAAAAAATACAGAATCTAAGGAAAAAAATTAGAGTCCTGGAAAAAATGACTGGCCAGTAATTAGTAAATACCATACAATTCAACTTTTTCCCCCCCTTAGGCCTCAGATCAGTCTCCTACTGAGCTTGCAGGCTTCTTTCATTTGAATTTCAACATAAGTCCTGGCTGAGGTCTGGAAGGAGGAGGAAAAAACTGCTATTCTGAGCAGACACCTCAGGCCTAAGGCATTTTAACCATAATTTTCAGATTCGGATGTTGAAATTTGATACAATTTTAAGATAAAATTCACAAAATTTTATATCTTTACATCTTGTTTTGTCAAAAGATACCTTACTATGATTTACTATCCTTGTCCAAATGAATGCACTGGTACACACTGTGACATTTTCCCAGTCTACCCAATTCAAAATTAGTGAAAAACAAAACTGAATGTTTGGGAAGTTACTTGCCAACTTGGAAGTAGAGTTCTTTAGTTTTCCATCATAAGAATTTAAGTTATCTGGCATGAATTATCTGAAATCATAAACTAAACAATTCCCTAAACCCGACTTTTAACTGCAAGATTGAGCAATGCTTCAAAAACCCATTCAGATACCAGATTGTTACAATAAAACATCATCATTAAAACACACATTGAGCTAAGATCATTCCCAAGAAACAATTTATAATATCAGCACATTATTCCACATGTCTTAAAGGGCCAGAAACAAAGACACAAGACAGACAGAAAGGAGCTCCAGACTATGGCTGACAGACAGAAGCCTTAAAAACAGAGCAGATAAGAGAAAAATCTCCTACACCAGTGGCACGATAGATGTCCCCACAAGAGGATCAGATGTTTTCACAGAGTGGCAACCTGAAATGTAATATCAAGTGTTTCCATGGTGACTTTACTGCATTTAGTGTCCCTTTTACTTTTTCTGTTTTTTAAGAAGACAGGGGTGGCATAATTTTTACAGTGCAGGGAAGTAAAGAGGGAATTCCCTGAAGCAACAGGGCTTTGGCAGCTGCTGGGAGTCCCTCAGTCCCTCCTTTTACTTACAGGATTAGCTCCTCTGGTTTGGTTCCACCCCAAGCACGCTCCATCTCCTAACATTTCAGTAGTCAGCTTTCAAAAAGTTCCTGGGCGTTGGGGGGGTGTTTATCAAAATTTGTAACTTAAAGTTTGGTTCCTGACCTTGAAGCGAATTAATACCTATTTAATAATGAGGACAGGGTTTGAGGAAAATAAAAAGGGAGGTTTACTGCTTTGCTAACAAAGCATAAACACAGGGAACTCTGCCCAAAAGTTGTGACTCTCTTGATCTGGAGCGACAAGGGGTTTTAAAAAAGTTTCCATTGTTAACCTGGGAGATACTCTGTTTTTAGGTCACCAGCAGGCATTGCCCTGTGCAGTGGGTGGGCTCCAGGCAGCCAGCTAGGGGCTTCTCTTATCCTGCTTAACAAAGGGGTGTAAACTTCATCACAGTTCCTTAATGCACAGTCCAAAGGGGTGTCAGGCTTACTTGCTTTATTATCCATTTTTACATCCAATATCCTTAAGTTTTTAACCACAGAAATCACACAACAAGATGCACAAAAACAAACAAACAAAAACATATAAAACACAGAACAAAACACAAAGAAACACAAACCTGGCGAAGATACAGAAAAACAGAGGAGCAATGCAACGTCTTGCTGAAGCTCCGAGGTAGGAGCTCCTGCGTGCCTGGCTGCACCTTTCTACTCTTTCAGAGAAATTCCCAACAGAACAGAACAGAGGACAGGACAATTCTTGTTACTGTCCAGGACAGGAGTATATGTGAGCTTCCCCAGGCCACCTCTCTGTCATCAGAAGACATCTCACTTAATCGGATATCAGATGTTATAATGGCACCACTTACCTATGGAGGCTTCCTCCACCAGGTGCTTGCTAATAGTTTTAGTGTGATGGTTCAGTGCAGTGCTCCCCGGACCAAAGGCTCACTCCAAGGCCTTGGAACTTGGCTTTCCAGATCTGAGTGCTGGAGGAAAGGCCAGCTTCATAATTTCCAGCAGTCTGGTCTTGTGATCTGGTTGGGTCATCTCGCTGAGGAACTCCAAAATGTTAGACCAGGACGCAAGAAAAAACCACTGACCCCAATTAAAATCAAATTAAGGCAAGCTTATTAGTTCAACCAGCCAGGCTGACTCTCCTTCTCAAAACGGTGGAAAAAAGACAGCGTCCCCACCTTTCCTACACCCCAGCTTTATAGCCCCAAAAGTTACACAAAAAGGAAGTTTCAGAAAACAGAACATTGACAAGCATCACACTAATTGTAGTTCACATTTTTTTTCGCTGCCCCAGCATCAGAAATTATGAAGACCATTAGAGCCTCAGAGAGGGTCATTGTCTGGCCAGGGAAGGCCAATATTTATGAGGTGTCACTAAAGTTTCAGAGAGGGCTGCGATATGGTCAGAACTCTAGGCATGGGTGAGTTCAAGGCATGGGCAGGCATTCCAAGCAGGTTCAGAATTTGCAGTAATTTATAGTAAAGCAAAAATTATCTTTCCATGGCTTTGTGGCAAGATGGCTCCCAATATTAATGAAAGATCAGGTTGGGTGATCACCCCTGTTCCTTACTTTTGGAAACTCCTCTACCACCTCCAAGGTTGTGAACTCCTGAGCATTTTCCATTCCATAAATGTATTCACAGAATTTCTAACTCTTGTCCTCTAATTGTGTCTTCCTTGGGGCAAAGGTAATGTCAAGGCATTGTTCTGGATGAGAGTGGGGAGATTATTGAATACCCCATATTTGCATACACATTGGATTCATTTTCCAATTTTCCATTCAAAATACTTTATCCCTGACAATAACCCATACCCTACTAGACTCTAACTACTAATACTAATATGATGGAGAAAAATAACCCAAACAGAATTGAAATACAAGCAGTTCAGAGGAGGCATGGTGTATATTGGACTTGCCTTTTGCAAGATAATGGGTAGGTGTTATAAATCTAGTCAACTTTTAATTGAAATAGTTCTCCATGTGTTTTTAAAGTTAATAAATATGTGAATTCCTCTCTCGCTTTCTCTGTAGCCTATTCAGCACATGTATTTTTATATGCACATATAGAATCCTACCTGATAACACGCGTATATCTTTGTGAGGTGCCTGACTTGGCAGATACAAATGGTGAGAAGAAATCACTCCTCCTAAACGCTTTTGGAACTGAAAATTCAAGCTATGGGTGAGCTTCCTAGTTGAACAACATTATACATAAATCCATGTTCAGTAAAATGAATGTTTTTGGATCTGTGAATGATATAAATTTCATGGTGAATTTCGATTGACATATATATTGCTACTTTTTAATGTCTGTCTTTGTTTGTGTGTATATATATATATATATATATATATATATATATATATATATATATACACACACACACACACACTCTCCAGATTTTTCAAAATATGAAATTTATGAGTCTTATATACACTCCCCAAATTCATTCATGTTCATGTATGTGGATTAATAATCAACTTTTTACAAGATTATTCTCAGAAATATTCATCAACCTGAAATACATATTTGTTTCCTAGTACTGAAAACTAACTTCAGTGAAAGGTGCATACAAATTCTAATATTTCTGCAGTAACTGACCTAGTTTAACATCAATGCAACTAGATTCCTATGGGACATGATGTGTATTTTGACGTTCATTTTTATTCAACACTGGTACATTACTATTTCTTCAGTTTATGCACATCATAGGATATATATTTCATCCACTATTTAGCAAATTTATAGGCCTTTGTTTCACTTTCAATCACTTCCTTCTCCAGAACTCATGTATTTCTCTATGTTTCTTGACTGATCTTTTCATGAGACTTCTTTCCAAACACATTACTTTTGATTTCCATAATCACTTTTGAAACAAAACTCAAACACCCTTCATGATAAACCATAACCCTAAGATGAACATTAGATATATAACTGGTTGGAATGAATGATATTATATCAATATAACATTTCTTATGTATTTTCATATATCACTTCAATCAATTATTTAAAGTGGATCCAGTTATACTATTTATTCACAGTATGGTCTATTCATGCATTAACTCTATATTCATAAATACAAGGTACACCTATTTCTACCCCCATACTAATTTATACGTCTTCAAAATATTGCTCCTAGAAATGGTGGAAGAAATACTCATGACACCTGATCCACATATACATTATATCACAGAATATTCTGGACACAAAAAGCAAAGGTCACACTTATGATTGTACCAAAGCCTAAATGGAAAGTGAACAGGGATTACTAAATACATCCATGTCCAGGTTGCCTAATGCTCTCAAATGTCAATCCAATTGATGACTACATATTTGTTTCTTCTTAAGATTATATATTCAACCTCAAGCCTGTTGAAAATGTCTAATCCTATCACTCTCTTTATACTTTGCTTGATTTCCTAATGTCTCTATTGATATCTGCTTTCCTACATGTTATTCCCAGTTCGTCATTTTGACTGACTCTTCACATGTGCTCACATTTACATTCACTCTCTACCCAAAACCCTATTGCTAAAGAACTTTTGTTCCAAATCCTATACACACTCTTCTCTCTAAGCCTATCGACTACGTTCTTAATTCTACTGACTATCTCTTTTTGACTGGATGTTCTCTTCAACATTCAATCATCCAAGGTACAAGGTCCTATGCCTTTGTATATTGATTTATCTGAGACAAATGTGCAGCACATAATTCAAAGCTAAGTATCCCACTAAAGGGCCCAATGCCTTTCTGGGTTTCAAATCTTACCTAAATTTTTGATTTCATACTTAGATGTCACCTATATACTCTTGTAAATACCGCAGGTTGCCAATAACATTATTCATTCCGCAGAATGATTCCTAACCCAAATCAAAGCTGTTATTACACATAACCATAAACTCTACCCTTAATATAACATACCAAAAAGCTGGGAGAGAGTTGGTCTTACAATATAGGAATATAGGTGACCTTCCACCTGATGAGAACCTCAAAGATCCATGGAGAAATAATCCTTGGAGATGTAGGCAGCTGTGTAGGACCTGAGGGAGCAATAGTCATCTTCCATGGCAAACAACCTTTTCAGGATGAATTGATGTGTCTGAATCAGCCTCTCTCTTTTTATTGTAGAGAAGATAGACCAAACCAGGCCTGTGTGCATAGCAGTTCCCAAGTTCCTATGGTTGATATACAATTGTAACTTCTGAATATGTTACAGTATGTAGGGGCAGCCGCCATCTCATGGGAACCTTGGATGCAACTGTTAGGACAAAGTGGTTACCAAAGCAGTGACCTCATTCAATTCCTGAAGGAAGTGACCTTACCTCACTTCCTTGGTGATAGAATTCTCTGAACTTGGGATCCAGGAAGCCAAGCACCCAGAGCCAGTCCCAGTCCAAGTGCCAGTGGGCTAACTTGTTTGCTTTTCCCAAGGACAGAGTCAGTCTTTCTTGGTACCTACTGATGTGAGGATGGACAAATGCCAACAGAGCTCTCAAGAGAGGCCTATCCTGAGAAAGCAGGTATTGGCTCACCGCTGGCACCTGACAACTTCACAGAGTTGGCCAAGGAGACCAAATCTGAGACAGGACAGGCCATTTCGGGGGAACATTATATGGTCCACCAGTCAGAAGACACTCCGGATCGTCACAGACCTACTTGGGGGAAGGTGGTGCCTTTGCTGTTGTGGGTGTGAGTTTGTGGTGTTTTCTCATGTTCTGAGAATAGGTAGGAAAGGCGGTTTGTTTGGTTTGGAGTGGACTGTTTCTAGAAAGTCTTTTGACATGGTGAGTGTTTCTATATCTGTGTATCCCACTGTATCCGTGGTTGCAGACATTAGAAAAGAGAATGCATTAATGGATGTGTTGTCTCTAGTAGAAACCTTCCCAGCATTCATCTTGCCCATTTGATGAATGGACTGCAGTTTGCCTTATGGATGGGCAAAACCTACTATCTCCCTAAGTTCCTGTTTTCTTCATGAATTCTGGCCACTCTCCAGAATAGGCTCATGTATCACCAGAAGGCTCTGTGACATGGCCATGTACTGGATAGCTGAAGGAATGGGAGCATCTCAGAAAACTCAGATATCAGTGTGACCAGTAAATTCTCAGTGGAGAAACCCTGCTTTGGGCCATTTGCTTACTTAGGTTTCTATTAACCTAAATTTCAGGAAGGTCATTGCCTCAGGCCACACATTTGTGAAGCCTGATGAAAACTGTTTTCATATGGAAAAGAATGAGCATCACCTGTGGCTCTTTGCTTAATTGCTTTGGAATAGGATGTGTCTGAATCAGCCTCTTGTCCTTGTGTGAGGTTGTGGCTTAGATTCTCAGCACCTGATGAATCTAAAGAAAGATCCCATGTTTTTCCAAAACAAAAATGGCCAAAAGAGAAGTCATTGTGGATGAATTTTTTTGCCTTCTTGTGTTAGGTTCCTGACGTTCATCAAGTGAGAATAGGAATCATTTGGGTCAAATGAGTTCTTCAAATCCCTGAAGAGGCTAGCCCATAGGTGCTTCGGTTTTCTCATGACTCCAAATAAGAAAAAAGAATATATACCTGACAGCACGTAGGACTCAAATTGGAGAAGTGGAACACTTTAAGAGCAGGAATATTTCATCACTCCTGATTCACAGGAAAAGTGCCCAGGCCACCGTGATTTTAAGCAAATGAGGGGCAATTGAGCTTATTTTGGACACTTTCTTGGGCTGTGACCCTCATAGTAACCTTCAGCAAGACCTAATGATGAGTGTCTATATGGAAGAAGATGACGGCCATGTGGGAGTGTTTTGGATTTAATTGTGGTTATTTTTGTGGCGGTTGGAATGGATGACTGGGTTCACCTGTGAACAAACTCTGGTGTGATTCTCCTTAGAGACTGAGTTCTGGAACTAAACTCAGAGAAGTATTTCCATGAAATGTGTTGGGATTTTAAAAGGTCATTCATGAGAGTCGCCCTTGGAAACTGAGATCTAGGCCCAGGGTGGCTTTCCACAGACCACTGGGAATCTCAGCTAGCATATCACATGATTTTATTTTGAAAGACTTGGCAGCCATAGTTGAGAGTTAAAACACACATGGACCTCACATTGTAGATCTCAATTGGCCTGGCTTCATGTGGCATTTTGGTCACTCTTTGGGAAGCCTTGCCTGTGGGAGTTCTCCAGAGCTTTCATTGAAATGAGCTTTCTCAAAACTTAATGGTTCCTGAATGAACTGAAACCCACAGTGCCTCCAACTTCATCCTTGAAAAATGGCTAGATAAATACCATGAAATTTTGGAAATTTCCATGACCAGGTGGCACTGGAGAAACTTTGGATTTCCTGTTGCTGATCATGAGTATACCTGACATTGCCTTGTTTGACTGGGTTTCATGAAAATGGTGTAGAACAGAGATGCCAGTAATTTGGGGCATGCCGAGTAGTGGGCCTAGAGCAGGGGTGGGCAGGTGTGTGATAAAACATCATGGTGGGGCCATGTGGATCTGCCATTGGCTTCCAAATGGCTTGTGACTGACATGGTGCAGCCCGCAGACCCTTATATGTAAAGGCATCTTGTTATATGGAAAGCTTTCTGGGAAATGTTCAGAATCAGGTTGCTATGGCTATTGGTGCAATTTATGTGGGAAAGAAGCCTTGTTGGTGTATTCTCCTGCAGACCCTCATCCACCGCACGTGACAGAACTCCCTCCAGCACTGTGTCCCAGTTAGCTCCTTGCATTTTGTGAAGCAAATACCAAACTCCCAGTGCAGCAGCAAAAATACCACAAAAAGTGGAGGATGACCAAATGGCTTAACAGTCCACACAGGGAGACACTTAGCCCACAGTGACCACAGTTTAACTACAAAGAGAGGATTTAGCACTGCTGCCTCATGTTCATTGGAAAATAAGAAACCATGTCCTTCAGGTCACATAGATGCAGACCCAGCTTTGATGGTCTCACTACAAAGGAAGCCAAATCTCCTGACAACAACATATATTTCAAGTGCCCAAACTCAGAGGCAGTTTTTCAAATAGTTTTTAGGCTCTCAGAGCTCCATGTTTGTGGAGTGTTTACACTGTCCCTTACTTTTGGAAACTCCTCTACCACCTCCAAGTATGTGAACTCCCGAGCATTTTCCATTCCAGATATGTATTCACAGATTTTCACACTTTTCTACTCTAATTGTGTCTAACTTGGGGCGAAGGTAATGTCAAGGCATTGTTCTGGATGTGAGTGGGAAGATTTTTGTGTAGCACATATTTACATACACATTGAATTCATTTTCCAATTTTCCATTTGAAATACTGAATTCCTGACACTAACCCATACCATACCAGACTCTTACTAATAATCCTAATATGATGGTAAAAAATAACCCAAACAGAATAGGAATACAAGCCGTTGAGAGGAGGCATGGTGTGTAGTTGGAATTGCCTTTTGCATTATATAGTATAGGAGTTATAAATCTAGTCAATTTTTTGTTGAAATAATTAAACATGTGTTTTTAAAGTTAACATATATGGGAATCCTGTCTCCCTTTCTCTGTAGCCTATTCAGAACATGTATTTTTATATGCACATATAGAGTCCTACTGGGTATCACACGTACATACTTGTGAGGTAGCTGAATTGGCAGATAAAAATTGTGAGAAGAGATCACTCCTCCTAAACGCTGTTGGAACTGAAAATTCAACCTATGGGTGAGCTTCCTAGTTGAATAACATTATACATGAATCCATCTTCAGTAAAATGAATATTTTTGCATCTGTGGATTTTATATATTTCATGATGAATTTCGATTGGAATATATATTGCTACTTTCTTTTTCGGTTTTTTGGTTGCTGAAAACATTACATAGCTCTTGACATAGCATATTTCATACATTGGATTCAAGTGGGTTATGAACTCACATTTTTACCCCAATTATAGATTGCAGAATCACATTGGTTACACATTCACATTTTTACATAATGCCCTATTAGTTACTGTTGAATTCTGCTACCTTTCCTATACTCTACTATCCCCCCTCCCTTCCCCTCCCATCTTCTCTCTCTACCCCATATACTGTAATTCTTTTCTCTCCTTGTTTATTTTCCCATTCCCCTCACAACCTCTTATATGTAATTTTGTGTAACAATGAGGGTCTCCCTCCATTATCATGCAATTTCCCTTTTCTCTTCGTTTCCTTCCCACCTCATGTCTCTGTTTAATGTTAATCTTTTCTTCCTGCTCTTCCTCCCTGTTCTGTTCTTAGTTGCTCTCATTATATCCAAGAAGACATTTGGTATTTGTTTTTTAGGGATTGGCTAGCTTCACTAAGCATTATCTGCTCTAGTACCATCCATTTCCCTGAAAATTCCATGATTTTGTCATATTTTAGTGCTGCATAATACTCCATGGTGTATAAATGCCACATTTTTGTTATCCATTCATCTATTAGAGGGCATCGGGGTTGGGTCCACAGTGTAGCAATTGTGAATTGTACTGCTATGAACAACAGCAGTATCCCTGAGGTTTACTCTTTTAAGGTCTTCAGGGAATAGTCCGAAAAGGGCAATAGCTGGGTCAAATTGTGGTTCCATTCCCAGCTTTCCCAAGAATCTCCATACTGCTTTCCAAATTGGCTGCACCAGTTTGCGGGAACAGCTCTCCACATAGGCCTGGTTTGGTCCATCTTCTCGACATTAAGAAGAGAGAGGCTCACTCAGACACACCCCTTCATCCTGACCAGGTTGTTTGCCATAGAAGATGACTTTTGGTCTCTCAGGTCCTTCATAGCTGCCTACATCGTCTCCAAGGATCAAATCTGCAAGGACCTTTGAGGTTCTCAGAAGGTGGAAGATCCCATACATTGATGAAATGCAAGACGAACTCTGTCCATGCTCTTCTGTAAAGTTAGATTGAGGGAACAGTGTATGGTTAGGGTTAAAAACATGTTCGATTTGGGTTAGGAATCATTCTGCTTGATGAATAATGGTATTGGGAACCTGCGATATTTATAAGACTTTAGAAGTGAAATATAAGTATGAAAACAGAAATCTAGGTAAGATTCGTAGCCCAGCAGGGCATTAGGCCCTTGATTGGGATTCTTAGCTTTTAATTGTGTTCTGCACGTTTGTCTCAGATAAATTGATAATCAAAGGCATAGGACCTTGTACCTTGGACGATTGATTGTAGAAGAGAACATCCACTCAAATTGAGATAGTCGGTAGTATTAGGAAGAGAGTCGTAAGTTTAGGAAAAAGAGTGAGTATAAAATTTGGATCAAATGTTCTTTAGCAATAGGGTTTCATTTATAGAGTGAATGTAAATGTCAGCATATGCGAAGAGTCAGTCACAATGATGAACTGGGGAAAATATAGAAAAGAAAATATCAATAGAGACATTACAAAATCAGGCAATTATAAAGTGAGTGATAGGTTTAGACATTTTCAACAGGATTGTTATTGAATACATAATCTTAGGAAGAAACAAATAAGTCACCAATAGAAATGACATTTGAAAGCATTAGGCTACCTGGACATGGATGTTTTTAGTAATCCGTGTTCAATTTTCATTTAGGATTTGGTACAATCATAAGTGTGACCTTTGCATTTTGTGCCCAGAAAATTATTGTGATAAAATATATATGTAGATCATGTGACATGAGAATTTCTTTCACCATTTCTGTGAGCAATATTTGAAGACATATAAATTAGTATTGGGGGTACAAAGTGGTGTACCCTGTGTCTATGAATATAGAGATAATGCATGAATAGAACATACTCTGAATAAATAATATAACTGGTTCCACTTTAAATAATGGATTGAATTGATATCTGAATATATATAAGAAATCATATATTGACATACAATCATTCATTCCAACCAGTTATATATCTAATTGTCATCTTAGGGTTATTGTTTATCATGAAGTGTGTGTGAGTTTTGCTTCAAAATGATTATGGAAATTGAAAATAATGTGTTTGGAAAGAAGTCTCATAAAATTACCAGTCAAGAAATATGGAGGAAGACATGAGTTCTGAAGCAGGAAGTGATTGAAAATGAAACAAATGCCTATAAATTTGCTAAATTGTGGATGAAATATATATCCTTTAATGTGCATAAACTGATGAAATTGTAATGTACCAGTATTGAATAAAAATAAACGTCAAAATACACATCATGTACCAAAGGAATCTACTTGCATTGATATTAAACTGGATCAGTTACTGTAGAAATATTAGGATTCACGTGCATCATTCACCAAAGTTAGTTTCCTTTTTTTAAATTTTTATTTATGCTTTTTCAAAACATTACATAGTTCTTGATATATCATATTTCTCACTTTGATTCAAGTGCGTTATGAACTCCCATTTTTACCCCATATACAGATTGCAGAATCACATCACTTACACATCCATTGATTCACATATTGCCATACTAGTGTCTGTTGTATTCTGCTGCCTTTCCTATCCTCTACTATCCCCCTCCCCTCCCCTCTCCTCTCCTCTTCTCTCTCTACCCTCTCTACTGTAATAAATTTCTCTCCCTTGTATTATTTTTCCCTTTCTTCTCACTTCCTCTTGTATGTGATTTTGTATAACCCTGAGGGTCTCCTTCCATTTCCATGCAATTTCTCTTCTCTCTCCCTTTCCTTCCCACCTCTCATCCTTGTTTTAATGTTAATCGTCTTCTCATCCTCTTCATCCCTTCTCTGTTCTTAGTTACTCTCTTTATATCAAAGAAGACATTTGGCATTTGTTTTTTTTGGGTTTGGCTAGTTTAACTTAGCATAATCTGCTCTAGTGCCATCCATTTCCTTGCAAATTCCATGATTTTGTCATTTTTTAATGCAGAGTAATACTCCATTGTGTATAAATGCCACATTTTTTTTATCCATTCATCTATTGAAGTGCATCTAGGTTGGTTCCACCGTCTTGCTATTGTGAATTGTGCTGCTATGAACATTGATGTAGCAGTGTCCCTGTAGCACGCTATTTTTAGGTCTTTAGGGAATTGACCGAGAAAGGGAATAGCTGGGTTAAATGGTTGTTCCATTCCCCGCTTTCCAAGGAATCACCATACTGCTTTCCAAATTGGCTGCATCAATTTGCAGTCCCTCCAGCAATGTATAAGTGTATCTGTTTCCCCACATCCTCGCCAGCACTTGTTGTTTGACTTCATAATTGCTGCCAATCTTCCTGGAGTGAGATGGTATCTTAGGGTGGTTTTGATTCACCTTTCTCTGACTGCTGGAGATGGTGAGCATTTTTTCATGTATTTGTTGATTGATTATATGTCCTCCTCTGAGAAGTGTCTGTTGAGGTCCTTGGCCCATTTGTTGATTGGGTTATTTGTTATCTTATTGTTTAATTTTTTGAGTTCTTTGTATACTCTGGATATTAGGGCTCTATTTGAAGTGTGAGGAGTAAGATTTGTTCCCAGGATGTCGGCTCCCTATTTACCTCTCTTATTGTTTCTATGCTGAGAAAAAAATTTTTACTTTGAGTAAGTCCCATGTGTTGATACAAGTTATTAACTCTTGTGCTATGGGTGTCCTATTGAGGAATTTGGAGCCCGACCCCACAGTATGTAGATCGTAGCCAACTTTTTCTTCTATCAGATGCCATGTCTCTGATTTGATATCAATGTCCTTGATCCATTTTGAGTTAACTTTTGTGCATGCGAGAGAAAGGGATTCAGTTTCATTTTGTTACATATGGATTTCCAGTTTTCCCAGCACCATTTGTCGAAGATGCTATCCTTCCTCCATTGCATGCTTTTAACTCCTTTATCAAATATAAGATTGTTGTAGCATTGTGGATTAATCTCTGTGTCCTACATTCTGTACCATTGGTCCACCTGCCTGTTTTGGTACCCGTACCATGCTGTCTTTGTTACTATTGCTCTGAAATTTAGTTTGAAATCTGGTATCGCTATACCGCCTTATTCACACTTCCTGGTTAGAATTGCTTTTTCTTTTCTGGGTCTTTTATTTTTCCATATGAATTTCATGATTGCTTTCTCTATTTCTACAAGAAATGCCGTTGGGATTTTGATTGGCATTGCGTTAAACCTATAGAGAGCTTTTGGTAATATCACCATTTTGATGATGTTAGTTCTCCCTATCCATGAACAGGGTATATTTTTCCATCTTCTAAGATCTTATTCTACTTCTCTTTATAGGGTTCTGTAGTAAGCATTGTATAAATCTTTCACCTCTTTTGTTAGGTTGATTCCCAAAGATTTTATTTTTATTTTTTGAGGATATTGTGAATGGAGTGTTTTTTTCTTTCTCATTTCTGTTTCAGAAGTTTTGTCGCTGATATACAGAAATGCCTTTGATTTATGCATGTTGATTTTATATCCTGCCACATTGCTGAAATCATTTATTAGTTCTAGTAGTTTTCTTGTAGACCCCTTTGGGTCTTCTATATATAGAATCATGTCAGCTGCAAATAGTGATAATTTAAGTTATTCTTTTCCTATTTTTATGCCTTTAATTTCTTTCATCTGTCTAATTGCTCTGGCCAGTGTTTTGAGAACTATATTGAATAGAAGTGGTGGTAGAGGACATCCCTGTCTTGTTCCAGATATTAGAGGGAATGCTTCAATTTTTCTCCATTCAGAATGATGCTAGCCTGAGGCTTAACATAGATAGCTTTTACAATGTCGAGGTAAGTTCCTGTTATCCCTAGTTTTTCTAATGTTTTGAACATAAAGGGATGCTAAGGGTCTATCGATCTTATTTATTTTTCGAAGAACCAAGCTTTACTTTTGTTAATTTTTTCAATAATTTCTTTTGTTTCAATTTTGTTGTTTTCCGCTCTGATTTTAATTATTTCTTGCCTTCTGCTACATTTGCTGTTGTTTTGCTCTTCCTTTTCTAGGGCTTTGAAATGAAGTGTTAGCTCATCTATTTGTTGTTCTTTCCTTTTTTTGAGGAATGACGTCCATGTGATGAATTTCCCTGTTAAAACTGCTTTCATTGTGTCCCATAGATTTCGATATGTTGTGTCTGTATTTTCATTTATCTCTAAGAATTTTTTGATTTCCTCATTTATGTCTTCTGTAACCCATTGATCATTCAGTAACATATTGTTCATTTTCCATGTGATGTAGGATTTTTCCTTCCTTCTTTTTCATTGATTTACAGTTTCATTCCATTATGATCAGATAAAATTCATGGTATTAAGTCCACCTCTTTATATTTACTGAGGGTTGCCCTATGGCATAATATATAGTCTATTTTTGAGAAGGATCCATGTGCTGCTGAGAAAAAAGTATATCCACTTGATGATGGTTGATATATTCTATATATGTCAGTTAAGTCTAGGTTATTGATTGTGATATTGAGTTCTATAGTTTCTTTATTCAACTTTTGTTTGGAGGATCTGTCCAATTATGAGAGAGGTGTGTTAAAGTCACCCATAATTATTGTGTTGTGGTCTATTTGATTCTTGAACTTGAGGAGAATTTTTTTTATGAACGTCGCAGCACCATTAAAGGGTGCGTAAATATTGATAATTTTTATGTCTTGTTTGTGAATGGTTCCTTTTAACAGTATATAATGTCCTTCCTTATCCCTTTTGATTAAATTAGTCTTGAAGTCGATTTTATTCGATATGAGGATGGCCACCCCTGCTTGCTTATGAGAACCGTGTGCATGGTATATTTTTTCCCAACCTTTCACCTTCAGCCTTTGTATGTTTTTTCCATTCAGATGTGTCTGCTGGAGGCAACATACTGTTGGATTTGTTTTTTGAATCCAAGCTACAAGCCTATGTTGTATATTGGAGAGTTTAAGCCATTAGTGTTTAGAGTTACTATTGATATATGGTTTGTACTGCCAGCCATGTTTGAATATTTATCTTTTTTTTTTTTTTTTATTTAGTTTGTTTCTCCATGATTAGCTTTTCCCGCGCCCTCTGTCATTACTGAGGCACTTCCCACTGATGGTTTTGGTTGTTGTTTTTTATTTTTTCCTCATGTAGTGTTTTGCTCAATACACTTTGCAATGCTGGTTTTCTGACTGAAAATTTTTTTAGCTTTTGTTTATCATGAAAGATTTTTATTTTGTTGTCGTACCTGAAGCTTAATTATGCTGGATACAGAATTCTTGGTTGGCATCCATTGTCTTTCAGTGTTTGATATACATTGTTCCAGGATCTTCTCACTTTCAGTGTCTGTGATGAAAAATCCGTTGTTAACATTTTTGGTTTACCCCTGAATGTAATCTGCAACTTTTCTCTTTAAGCTTTTAATATTTTCTCTTTGTTCTGTATATTGGATATCTTCATAACAATGTGTCTTGGCTTTGGTCTACTGTAATTTTTTGTGCTCTGTGTCCTGTAAGCATCTACAATTTGTATATCCGTTTCCTTTTTTATTTCTGGAAAATTTTCTGTAATTATTTCATTCAACAGGTTACTCATTCCCATGGTTTGAATCTCTGTACCTTCCTCTATCCAGATGACTCATCAGTTGTTTTTTTTTTATGTTATCCCATATCTCTTGGATGTTTTCTCGTGATTTTTTACCAGCCTTTCTGTGTTAGCTAGACTCTTTTCAAGATGATATATTTTGTCTTCATTATGTGACATTCTGTATTCTACTTGCTACACTCTGTTAGTGATACTCTCAATTGAGTTTTTAATTTGGTTTATCGTTTCCTTCATTTCTGGAATTACTGTTTGATTTTTTTATAATCTCTATCCCTGATAAAGATGCTTAACTTCTTCTTTTATCTGTTTATGTAATTCATTTTCAATGTGTTCTTTCACTGTATGGATTTGCTGTCTCGTATCCTCTTTAAGGTTCCATTCCATCTCTCTAAGGTATTCCTTGAGTTCTTTATATGACCATTTTTCTGATGATTCTAGGTCCTCCTGAAAATTTAGGTTGTCCTTCATTGTTTGTACTCCTTTTCTTTCTTGCCTTTTTATGCTGCTCATGTTACTTCTTGTTCTGTTTGAGTGCTGAGATACTGCTTACTCTTATAAATTTATTTGAAGCTTGGGAGGAAAGATATCAGAAGGGATGGGAAGAAGTCACTAAAGAGAATGAGAATAGGTAGGTAGAATTCAAGGAAGAGGGAATAAGAAAATTGAAAAGAAATAAAAAGACAAAAGAAAAAAATAGAAAATAAAGAAAAAATAATTTTTTAAAATAATAATGATAATTTAAAAAATGAAAATTAAAATTTAAAATAATAATAATAATAATAAAATTAAAAAAATAAAAACATTAAAATAAGTTGAAGAACAACAACAAAAAAATGAAAATGAAAGAAAAAGAAAAAAAAATTAAAAATAAAAAAATAATAAAAATACATGAAGTCATAGACTTCAATTAACTTTTCTTTCAGTAGGTGGAGCTGTACTCACTGGGCCAAGCGTCTCCTCTCAATAGGTGGGAACCAATCACTGTGCAGCAGCTCTTCCTTCCAGATTGGGTGGGTCTCTAATCCTGAGTACCTAGGGCCTTCTCTTGTGTTTCCTCAAGCCAGGCTCCACTCAACTGTGACACTCACCAAAATACTGGCTACATGTCAGGTCTCTGCTCCTGGTAGCCCTGTTTTCATGAATGCCTGGCACACTCTCCCTGTTTGCCCTCCTCAGACCCTAAGTTTGTAGAGCTTTGGGCTGACAGCCCCCAGCAAATTTGCTTACCCTCTGGTAGCCATGCCCCCATTAGCTGGTGCTGGTTGTCAGCACTGGTGGGAGCGGTAGCTGGGAATTCCATGCCACGAGTCCCGCGCCACACCTGATTCCCTTGGTCTGGCTATCTTGCTCATGGGAGAGCTGGGAGGGTCCCTTAAGGGAGAGCTGTGAGGGGCCCTTAAGGTTTCCCAGCTGTGTGGAGAGAGATGGATAGGGGATTACACACCTGTCGTGCTGATTTCAATAAAGTTATCTCCTCTGCCCATGACATCAGTTCTCTGCCATGGTGTTATCCCATGCAAATGGTGACCGTTCATTCCTTTTGCCAGGTGACCAATGCAACGGTTGGTCCTAACTGTCTCTCCCAAGCCCCATTTCAATCCAGTGGCCACTGCCTATGAAGGCTCACTTTGCTTTTAACTCTGTAAATTCAGAAGGGCCGACGAGTTATTTCAGCGGGAACCTTAGTTCTGAGTCACGAGAAGCAGGCAAATCTGAGCTTGTATGCAGCTGATCCGGGCTCTGTGTGTGTTCTGAAGGTCCCAGACTGTTCGCCCCAGATCGACGTCAGGTCAGCATTGCCTAGTGATTCTGAGCAAATAGCAATTAGACAGTTTACGACTCCCTATGCCCGCGCATAAGAGGTCAGAGACTTGATTTCTCCATGCCCGCCGCCATGTTGGATCTCCTATATTGTTACTTTTTAATGTCTGTGCGTGTGAGTGTGTATATATGAAATATATGTGTCTTATTATACACTCGCTAAATTCATTCATATTCATATATGTGGATTTATAACAAACTTTCCACAAGATCATTCTCAGAAATAATCATCCACCTGAAATACATATTTGTTTCCTAGTACTGAAACTAACTTCAGTGAATGGCGCATACAAACTCTAATATTTCTACAGTTACTGTCCCAGTTAACATCAATGCAAGTAGATTCTTAGGGGACATGATGTGTATTTTGCAGTTCATTTTTATTCAACACTGGTACATTACTATTTCTTCAGTTTATGCACATCATAGGATATATATTTCATCCAAAAGTTAGAAAACATATAGGCATTTTTTTCATGATCAATCACTTCCTGCTTCAGAACACATGTATTCCTCCATGTTTCTTGAATGGTCTTTTCATAAGACTTTTTTCCAATCACAATATTTTCATTTTTTATAATCACTTATGAAGCAAAACTCAAACACCCTTCATGATAAACCATAATCCTAATATTTCCATTAGATGTATAACTGGTTGGAATAAATGATTGTATATCAACATAAGATTTCCTGTATAGTTTCAGATGTCAATTCCATTATTTAAAGTGGAAACAGTTATATTATTTATTCACAGGATGGTCTACTCATGCATTATCTCTATATTCATAGACACAGGGTACACCTCTTTGTACCCCTAACACTACTGTATATGTCTTCAAAATATTGCTCCCAGAAATGGTGGAAGAAATACTCATGTCACCTGATCCACATATACATTTTATCACAGTAAAATTCTGAACAAAAAATGTAATGGTCACACTTATGATTGTACCAAAGCGTAAAAGAAAAGTGAACATGGATAACTAAAAAAATCCATGTCCAGGTTGCCTAATGCTCTCAAATGTCAATCCTTTTGGTGACATCATATTTGTTTCTTCCAATGCTTATATATTCAAACTCAACCCTCTTGAAAATGTCTAATCCTATCACTCACTTTATACTTTGCCTGATTTCATATTGTCTCTATTGATGCCTGATTTCCTACATATTTTCCCCAGTTCATCATTGTGACTGACTCTTCACATATGCTGACATTTTCATTCACTCTCTAACCGAAACCCTATTGCTAAAGAACTTTTGGTCCAAATCCTATACTCACTCTTCTTCCTAAACCTACCGACTATCTTCCTAATCCTACCTACTATCACTTTTTGACTAGATGTTCTCTTCTACATTCAATCTACCCAGGTACAAGGTCCTGTGACATTGTATATCGAATTATCTGAGACATGGTTACAGAACATAATTCAAAGCTAAGTATCCCAACCAAGGGCTCAATGCCATTCTGGGCTTAAAATAATACCTAGATTTCTGTTTCCATACTTATATTTCACCTCTATGTTTTTGTAAATATTGCAGGTTCCCAATACCATTATTCATCACACAGAATGATTCCTAACCCAAATCGAACCTGTTATTAATCCTAAACATACACTGTTCCCTCAATCTCAATTTACAGAAGAGCAGGGACAGAGTTGTTCTTAAAATACAGGAAAGTAGGGGACCTTCCACCTGCTGAAAACCTCAAAGGTGAATGCAGAAATGATACCTGGAGAAGTTGTAGGGAGGTATGAAGGACCTGAGAGAGCAAAAGTCATCTTCCATGGCAAACAACCTGGTCAGGATGAAGGGATGAGTCTGAATCAGCCTCTCTCTCCTAATTGTAGAGAAGATGGACCAAACCAGGCCTGTGTGGAGAACTGTTCCCGGGTGCCTATGGATGATATACCATTCTAACTTGTGAAAGTGTCACAGGAAGTAGGGGCAGCTTCCATCTCATGGGACCCTTGGAAGCAACTGTTAGGACAAAGGGGTTGCCAAGGCAGTGGCCTCATTCAGTTCCAAAGAATGTGACATACCTCATTTACTTGGTGATGGAACTCTCTGAAAATGCTATCCAAGAAGCCAGACAACGAGAGGCAATCCCAGTCCCAGTCCCAGTGGGCTCAGTTGTTTGGATTTTCCAAGGACAGAGTCAGTCTTTCTTGGTACCAACTGAGTTGAGTATGGCCAAATGCCAGGAGAGCTCTGAAGAGGGACTTTTCCTGAGAAAGTAGGTAGTGGCTCATCACTTTTTCCTGACAACTTCACAGAGTTGGCCAAGGAAACCAGATCTGAGAAAGGACAGGCCATTTCGAGGGAACATAGTATGGCCCACCACTCAGAGTAAACTCTGGAGAGACATACACATACTTGAAGGAAGGAGGTGCCTTTGTGAGTGTGGGTTTGTGGTTTTGTCTCATGTTCTGATAATAGGTAGGAAAGGTGGTTTGTTTGGTTTGAAGTGAACTGTTTCTAGTAAGCCGTTTGACAAGATGAGTGTTTCTATGTCTGTGTATCCCACTGTGTCCACTGTTGTAGACATGAGAAAAGAGAATGCAATAATGGATGTGTCCTGTCTAGTAGAAAGCTTCCCAGTATTCATCCTGCTCAATTTATGAATGGAGTGCAGCTTGCCTTATGGATGGGCAATACCTACTACCTTCCTAAGTCGCTGTTTTCTTCCTGAATTCTGGCCACTCTCCAGAATTGGCTCATGGTTTTGTGTCCAAGATATGTACCACCTCCAAGGTCTTTGACATGGCCATGTACAGGATAGCTGAAGGGAATGGCCAGCATCTCAAAAAACTCAGATATCAGTGTGACCAGGAAAGTCTCAGTGGATATACCCTGCTTTGGGTCTTTTGCTTACCTATTGTTCTGTTGCCCAGAATGTCAGGAAGGACTTTGATTCAGGCCACCCCTTTGTGAAGCCTGAAGAATACAGTTTTCAAATGGAAATGAATGGGCATCACCTGTGGCTCTTTGCTTAATTGCTTTGGAAAGGGATGTGTCTGATTTAGCCTCTTGGCCTTGTATGTGGCTGTGACTTTGATTCTCAGCACCTGATGGATCTAAAGAATGATCCCATGTCTGCATCCAAAACCATAATTGCCAAAAGATCAGTCATTGTGGATGAAGTCTCTCGCCTTCCTCTGTTAGGTTCCTGACCTCCATCAAGTAAGAATAGGTATTCTTTGGGTAAAACGAGTTCTTCAAAGCCCTGCAGAGGTGCTTGGGTTTTCGCATGACTTCAAATCACATAAAGAATCTATACCTGAAAGTCAGTAGGCCTCAAATTGGAGAAACAGAGCAGTATTAATGGGAGGCTTAATTGATCACTCCTGGTTCATGGAAAGGGTGTCCAGGCCACTCTGACTTTAGGCAAAATAGGGGAAAGGGAGCCTATTTTGGACACTCTCTTTGGCTGAGACCTCATGGAATCCTCCAGCCAGAGGTTACCAGAGTGGCTATATGGAAGAAGATAAGGGCCATGTGGGAGAGTTTTGGTTTTAATTGTGGTCATTTGTGTGGCGGTTGGAAGAAAGGTCTGGGTTCACCTGGGCTTGAACTCTGGTGTGATTCCCCTTAGTGACTGTGTTGTGGAACTGACCTCAGAGAAGTATTTCCATGAATTGTGATGGGACTTCAGGAGGCCACGCATGAGAGTCGCCCTTGGAAACTGAGACATGGGCTCAGGGTGGCTTTCCACAGAGCACTGGGAATATCAGCCAATATATCATATGATTTTATTGTGAAAGACTTGGCAGCCATAGTTGAGAGTCAAAACACACATAGACCTAACATTGTAGACCTCAATTGGCCTGGCTTCATGTGATCTTTTGGCCTCTCTTTGGTAAGCCTTGCCTGTGAGAGTTCTCCAGAACTTTCATTGAAATGAGCTTCCTCAACATTTAATGGTTCTTGAATGAAGTGAAACCCACAGTGCCTCCAACTTCATCCTTAAAAAATGACTAGAAGAACACCATGTAATTATTGAAATTCCCATGACCAGGTGGTACTGGAGAACCTTTGAATGTCCTGTTGCTGATCATGAGTATACAAGACAGTGCCTGATTGACTGGGTTTCATGAAAATGGTGTAGAACAGAGATGCCAGTACTTTGGAGTCTGCTGATTAGTGGGCCTAGAACAGTGGTGGGCAGGTGTGTGTTAAAATATCCGTGGTAGGGCCATGAGGATCTACCATTGGATTCCAAATGGCTTGTGACTGACATGGTGCAGCCAGCAGATCCTTATATGTAATGTCATCTTGTTATATGGAGAGGTTTCAGGGCAATGTTCAGAATCAGGTTGATATGGACAAGGGGGCATTGGGGCAAGCTATGAGGGATAGAAGCCTGGTTGGTGCATTCTCTTGCAGACCCTGACCCACCACACGTGACAGAACTCCCTCCAGCACTGTGTCCCAGTTGGAATCTTTGTATTTCATGAAGCGAATATCAAACTCCCAGTGCAGCAGGAACAACACCACAAAAAGTGGAGGAGGACCAAATGGCTTCACAGTTCACTCAGAGAGACACTAAGTCACCAGTGGTCACAGTTTACCTACAAAGAGATGATTCAGGCCTGCTGCCTCATGTTCATTGGAAAATAAGAAACCAGGTTCTTCAGGTCAAAGAGATGGAGACCCAGCTTTGATGGTCTCACTACAAAAGAAGCTAAAGCTCCTGACAACAACCTATATTTCAAGTGCCCGACCTCAGAGGCAGATTCTCAAAAAGCCTTTAGGCCAGCAGAGCTCCATGTTTGTGGAGTGTTTACCCCGTGCCTTACTTTTAGAAAATCCTCTACCTCCATCAAAGATGTGAAATCTGGAGCATTTTCCATTCCAGATAGGTATTCACAGATTTTCTAACTCTTCTCCTCTAATTGTGTCTCACTTGAGGCGAAGGTAATATTAAAGCATTGTTCTGGATGAGAGTGGGAAGATTTTTGTGTAGCATATATTTGCATACACATTGGATTCAATTTCCTATTTTCCATTCGAAATACTGAATCCCTGACACTGATACATACCCCACCAGACTCTGACTACTAATCCTAATAGGATGGAGAAATATAACCCAAACAGAATAGAAATACAAGCAGTTCAGAGGAGGCACGGTGTGTATTTGGACTTGCCTATGCATGATAGAGAGTAGGAGTTAAATCTAGTCAATTTTTTATTGAAATAGTTCTCCATGTTTTTTTAAAGTAAACAAATATGTGAATTCCTGTCTCCCTTTCTCTGTAGCCTATTCAGCACATGTATTTTTATATGCATATAAAGAATCCTACGTGGTACCACAAATACATTCTTGTGAGGTGGATGACTTGGCAGGTACAAATTGTGAGAAGAGATCACTCCTACTAAACCGTGTTGGAACTGAATATTCAACCTATGGGTGAGCTTCCTAGTTGAACAACATTATGCATAAATCCATGTTCAGTAAAATGAATATTTTTGGATCTGTGGATAATATATATTTTATGATGAATTTTTATTGACATATATATTGCTATTTTTTTCTGTGTGTGTGTGTTTTGTGTCACTCGCCTGTTCTGTAAAACAACTTCAGAGAGAGAGGTTAAAGATTCATGCAAAGCTCTGATGGAGGTATCTAATATCTTTGTTTTGGTCTATTGCTGCTTCAAATTGGGTCATTTGTTGTGTCCCATGGACCAGTGCAGTGGTTCCTGTGCCCAACCCTGCAGCAACTCCTATTGCTAATAGGATGGCTAAAGTGAGGGATATATGTTCCCAGTGGAAACGGGTTGTATGCCCCCCATTTGATCTTCAAATGAATCTGCATCATGTTAGAGCACTCTGGGAAACATCTGCACCATTACACAATTAATCACATCTGTTGTCCATTTCTTTAAAACATAAACAATGTTTAATTATATAGAATTAGGCTGTTGTAGGTAAGGCTCCTAAGATAGCACCGAAGACAGGGAAACCGTCCTATTTGGTTGCAACCAGATTTAGAGGGCATTGCTTCTGTTGTAATCAATTAATCCCCTGAAACTCATGTTTAGGTAATTTCAGAATTTTGTACCCAACATGGAAGGGGCTCAGAAGTTCACATTCTGCAGATGTTCAAAAAACCAGTTTTTGTTTCTGTTTTTTCCTCTGTTCTGGGCAAGTTAACTTTTCAAGGACACGTGGAAGGGGGAGAGCTTTTTCTTACCTTTCTTATTTTTGCCCCCTGCCAGGTGTTACCACGGAGCCCAGTTGGTAACTTCTTTATCTTAGAAATGTAGCCATCTCAGTAAAGCCCCAGCTCACGGGCAGAGGTCTTGTTCACATATTTTGTGGAAAACAAGTAAGGGGGTGTCTAGCATAAGAGTGCTGATTTTTTTAGCCAGTGGCCAAGTAGAACAAGGCAACAATAAAAGAGGAAGTTTATCTACATTGAACTCTTTTATAGGGACTCTTTTGCTGAAAGTCCTAAAGTCATCTATGGTGAAGACTTCTGTAGAAAGTCAATTAAGACTTTTCTGTGGGCCTGGTACAGAAGGGGAAGACAGGAAAGGTGGGGCTGACAGCAGCTCCGAGGATCTGAGAATGAGGAAGGAGAGATGTAAAAGAATAATGGGAAAGGGGTTTGGGATTTTCCTAGCAACAAAAACTTGAGCAGTAGAACAGGTAGAGCAGAGGGGAAGACAAGAGTGAGTATCCCAAAACACATGTGAGGGACGTTAAATTCTTAGTAAACCCTTTTCAGTGATGACAAGCAACATTAAAGGCCATTTTCATTACATCTTGTATAGGGGTCTGAGGGCTCTCCTCAGGTGGTTTTAGCTTTGGGTTAGCTGGTAAGAGGACCTGGTGGGACCCGGTGTAGGCACTGACAGGAGAAGAGAGGAGTGAGTGGGTGGAGGGGTACCTCAGTACCTGCTACCTCAGCAAGGGGGCAATGGTCTGAAAACCAGCGGAGGTTTGGGTTTTTGATCTAATAATTGGAGGGGAGAAATCTGGTTGCTGAGGTGGGAGTGACAGCAGAGACTCTGGAGCAGAAGGCTGAAGGTGAGGATCTATTGTATAAGCATAGTTCATGATGTGAGGGAAGGATTGAAAATTCCTGCCCATAGGGAAACCTCCTTTCACCCTTTTGAGCACTTTCAGAAGTTTAAAAGGTCATGCGGGGCTGGGGATGTGGCTCAACCGGTAGCGCGCTCGCCTGGCATGCGTGTGGCCCGGGTTCGATCTTTAGAATCACATACAAAGATGTCGTGTCGGCCAAAAACTAAAATATAAATATTAAAAATTCTCTCTGTCTCTCTCTCTCACTCTCTCTTTAAAAAAAAAGGTCACACAGAATTTGAGTATCTAGAGACCCCTCTGGGGGCCATCGGTTTTGGTTATCTAATTGGTAGTATGGCCAATGCTCTGTACTGAATTAGATGAGGAGTTTGGGTTCCATCAGGCAGCCCCTGTATGCTCACATCCCCATGACTTACAGAAAAAGTCGGCTTTTCCCCCACACAGCCGTGACTGTTTGTGGCTTTGATAGTCTGCCAGGCAAACATAGTAATCCAGGCTAGCCAACCTGCATCTGGCTCGCGTGTCCCCACATCAATAATGTTTGTTTCCATTACCTATGGTATGGAGGGTATTTAATGGTATTTTAGTGGGATCCTCTTCATCAGGGATATCCCAATAGGAAAGACCTATAGCCAACTGACAAATGTCTGGGTGGAGAGATGGCCACCAGGTCCCTAAGATGGCTGTATGCAAGTTAGATTATACTTTTTTTCCAGTAGGATTTGTGATCAGCCATCGCTGCTGAACGGGCTGATGAGGGTTAGGACTATTTGTGGCCAAGGGGTCAGTCTATAGCCTTATCCACATGGCGAATACGCAATTTGAAAGTGTTACTAGTCTTTTACAGTTTGCAGAAAGAGTCTGGACAGGGCGCAGGGTTGAGATGAGAGGCATGGATTCAGGAAGTGATTCCGTCTACCTTTACCACTGTACGTGTTATAAGTAGCACCTGGTATGGTCCTTTCCAGCGGGGTTCCAGGGATGACATCTGATGGTGTCTTACATAGATGAAGTCTCTTAATTGATATTGATGTGGAGTCCCCTCATCCCCAGTTTGGTAGGCAGTGGCAAGCTGTTTTTATAGGTATCGCTGAGTTCTTTCAAGAGCTTTAAGTCTGTCAAGAAAGGGGGTGTGGAAGGGATCGTTAGGTCTTAGAGTTGGGGTTAGGTCCCTTACTGGTGGAGGGGCCCCATAGAGAATTTCACAGGGGGTGAGGTTACTCAAGAAACAGGGGGAGGATTTCTTGCATGAAAATTTGCATAAGCCAGGAGCATAGTCCAATCTTTTATGCTGGTCGCTAAGCTGAATTTTGTTAAGGTCTCTTTAATGGTTCTATTCATTCTTTCACCCTGTCCTGTCCTCAACTCTGGGGTCTATAAGCACAATATAACTTCCAATTAACCCCCAGGTTCCTGGCTCACCCCTGACTTCCCTGGGCCATGAACCCCTGTGCATTATCAGACCCTGTTACCTTAGGCAGGACGTATCTTGGAAAAATATCTTCCACTATCTTCTTGAGCATCATTTGCGCTGTTTCTTTTCTTCTTTTTTCTTTTTGTGGGGAGGGCTTCAATCCATCCTGAAAATGTATCTACAAAGACTAGGAGATATTTATATCCATACCTTGCTGGCTTAATTTCAGTAAAGTCCACTTCCCAGAATTGTCCTGGTCTGGTTCCTCGTAGGTGCTTTCCTGCAGGAAGCTTGAAAGGGTAAGCATTAAGCAATTGATGGAAGCAACAGGGTTTTTATACCCATTCAGTTATTTCATTTTTCTGTGAGTCTGTTAGTGGAAAACTCTGTTTTTGATACTTCAGAAATACCTGCAGTTTCTTTGAACCAAGGTGAGTGAGTTGATATGCATTTTCTACTGACATAGTTAGAGCCATGACTGTAGGAGTTTTTACTGGAAGATTTAGAAATTCCACTTGGGGGCCTTCAGGGTTAAAACTTATTTTGGTCCAGAGCTTGGTGAGCAGATCTCTGCCCATCAATGGGGCCAGGCATTCAGGGAATTCTAAAAAAAAGTGATGGATTTTTTCTTTCCCCAGGTCCATGGTCCTCTTAGTTATCCAAGCCCGACATTTACAGCCATTATCCCCTTGACCTAGAGACCTTTTATTTCATAGAGGGCCTAATGGGGCCTTAAGGGATGAGTTTATTGCCCCTGTATCCACTTCAAAGTTCACTGGGGTCCCCTCCACTTCAAAAGTTACGCTGAGTTTGGGGAGGGGATCTGAGCCCCAACTTTTGTAGTCATCCTCAAGAGTCAGAATGGCTGCCTCCCGTGGCTGTCTTTTTCTAGGGCACTCTTGAACCCAGTGTCCTCTTTCTTTACAGTAGGCACATTGATCTGAGGTCAGGGGGGCCTCTGGCGTGGGACCAGGTATCCCTTCCTGTCTCCCTGTTTCTTATTTTCTGGCCCTTTGGTTGTTGTGACCGGGACCTTAGTCAACTCATTAGTCTGTCTTTTGTTTCTTTTATCCTCCCTTTGCTCCCTTCTCTTCCTCAGTTTCTCTTTTATAGTATACTTTCTCGGCTTCTCTGACTAAATCTCTCAAAGTCATATCTTGTAATCCATCTAAGCATTGTAACTTTCTTTAAATATCCAGGGCAGCATGCCCAATAAAGGCCATTGTGACAGATGCCTTTTGATCCTCTGCATGAGTATTGAAAGGAGTATATATCCTATGCCTCCATAATTCTCTCTAGAAACATAGAGGCAGATTTATCAGGCCCTTGAATAATCTCTATTACCTTGGCCAAATTAGTTGGTCACCTAGCGGCCGCTCGGATGCCCACTATTAGAACCCGGTGAGAAGTGGACAGATGCTTTCTACCTTCAAAGTTTTGGGGAACCAGTTGGGTTGATTCTAGGGAAAGCCGGCTTTGATTATGTTGGGAAGATATGTCAGTCTCCCATCTGGTCTTAGGATTTTTTTCTAACTTCCAGGAGGATTCTCTTTTGTTCCTCTGTCATAAAGAGAGTCCCTAGGAGTTGTTGAAAGTCATCCCAACTAGGCGGCTCTGAAAACATCAATGACTCAACCAGACATGTGAGCCGGGTAGAATCCTCGAAAAAATGGGGATTGTTATTTTTCCAGTTATATAGGTCTGAAGAGGAGAAAGGCCAATATTGGTAGGCTTGCATTTTCCCCCCATTGCCTTTGTCAATCATTGGCCCATAGGGACATAGGGGGATCATCACAGGAGTTCCAGGGTTTTCAAACATTTGCCGCCAGCGAGTTCCCTTAGCCAGGCCAGCTTCCTCCTGGGGAGGAGGGGCTGTGTGTGCCGCGGATGAGTTATCTGGAGGGCGCTGGGCTAGCTTGGCTTCGTCCAACAGTGGAGAGGCTGAGTCAGCTGCAGAGGAATCACTTAGAGGGTGTTGGTGGTTGGGGGACGAGGGCAGGGAATAAGGAGGGGAGGAGAGTCCAGTGGAGTCAAATCTTGTGACTCAGGGAGAACAGAGGGTGTAGGAGGAGGAGGAGAAGAGGGTTTGAGAGATCGTGGGCGAAGGAGTAGGAGTGGGGGCAGGGGCAAGGAAATGCTTCACCCATGGAGGAGGAGATTTGCAGAGGTCCTGACAAGTTAAGATATATGGCTGTTCATCCGGATGGCTATGTGTGCCCAGTTGAAAGACAATATCTCTGGCTTATTAAATTAGTGGGAAGCAGAAAGATCCTTCTAGAGGCCATCTAAGTCCAAAGGTGGGCCATTCTGAGGCACAGAGAGTCTGGCAGGTCCAGCGTTTCACTGAAAAAGGAAAGATTCTGAGCCCTTAAGTGAAATTTGGTCCAGTGATCAAGGGTCAGGGACATGGGTATTGAAGTACTGTGTCCCATAATGAAAGATACACAAAGAGTGAATGCAAGGACAGACGACACAGACAAAACAAGTCAATAAAGACATTCAATGGACATCCAAAACAGAGACCAGGACTGAGTAGCCAGCAAAACCCAATGGGCTGGCAATACCGAATCCGATACAAAATATCACTGAGTCGAGAAGACTATTGTTCCTTGATTTTCCGAGTCCTTTGGGGCGTCCCCCAGGGACGTGGCCTGTGGCTCTGTGACATGTCTGTCAGCCACCATTGGAGAGAGCTCACGCTCTTCATTGACAGCCATTTTTCCAAGCCCTAAGATTAACACTGAAACCAGAAAGAGGAGCCTTGCTTAACCCAAGAGGAGCCCGTTAGGGTCTCTTGTCTGCCGCTGCCAGAACTCGGTGGAATCTCCATATGTAAAGGTCGGGCGAGCATTGAAGGAAGAGACCACCAAGAGACTGTCTTATCCAACAGCAAAGGGTTTATTGGGGGTCCAGCATGCTGGGGCTCAGAGCTCACTTGAATAGAGCAGAGAGCCCTGAGAGCAGTTTAAGCAGAACATATATACTTTCCTTGGAGAGGGCAGGGAGGGAAGTTTACTGATGGGTCTTGGCGAGTGGTCGGTTTGCGTGCAACTGGGTGAGGGAGTACATTCTACACTTTGGCAGTTGGAAACAGCACATTCTGGGAACAAGATGAGCAAACAGTTCTCAATATTTCAACAGTGTTTTGTTAAGCATAAGGAAAAACAGGAAGTGACAAGTACCTATTTTATTAACCTTTCACTACCGACTATCCTTTTTGACTGGATGATCTCTTCTACATTCTATTATCCAAGGTACAAGGTCCTATGCCATTGTATATCGATTTATTCAAAGCTAAATATCCCAATCAAGGCCCCAGTGCCCTTCTGGGTTTCAAATGTTAGTTAGATTTCTGTTTTTATACATATATTTTACCTCTATATTTTTATACATATTGCAGGTTCCCAATACCATTATTCATTCAGCAGAATGATTCCTAACCGAAATCAAACATGTTATTAACCCTAAACATACACTCTTACCTCAATCTAACTTTACAGAAGAGCAGGGAAAGAGTTGGTCTTATAATACAGGAATGTAGTGGATCTTCCACCTGCTGAGAACCTCAAAGGTCCATGCAGACATAATCCCGGGAGAAGATGTAGGCACCTCTGAAGGACCTGAGAGAGCAAAAGTCATTTTCCATTGAAAACAACCTGGTCATGGTGAAGGGTTGTGTCTGAATCAGCCTCTCTATTCTTAATGTAGAGAAGATGGACCAAATGAGACCAGTGTGGAGAGCTGTTACTGGGTGCCTATGGTTGATATACCATTCTAACTTGTGAAAGTGTCACAGGAAGCAGGGGCAGCCTCCATCTCATGGGAAGCTTGGAAGCAACTCTTAGGACAAAGTGGTTGACAAGGCAGTGAGTTCATTCAGTTTCTGACGGAAGTGACCTCACCTCACTTCCTTGGTGATGGAACTCTCTGAACTTGTGATCCAGGAAGCCAGTCAAACAGTGCCAGTCCTAGTCCCAGTCGCAGTGGTTTCACTTTTTGGATTTCCCGAGGGCAGAGTCAATCTTTCTTGGTACCTACTGATGTTAGGATGGCCAAATGGCAGGAAATCTCTGAAGACGGGCCTTTTATGAGAAAGCAGGTAGTGGCTCACCACTGGCTCCTGACAACTTCAGAGAGTTGGAAAAGGACACAAGATCAGAGACAGGACAGGCCATTTCGGGGGAACCAGAATGTCCCACAGTCAGAGGACACTCCAAATAGTCACAACCTACTTGGGGGAAAGAGGTGCCTTTGTGGGTGTGGGTGTGGGTTTGTGGATTTGTCTCTTGTTCTGAGAATAGGTACAAATGATGTTTGTTTGGTTTGGACTGAATTGTTTCTAGTAAGTCGTTTGACAATGCGAGTGTTTCTGTGTCTCTGTATCCCACTGTGTCCATGGTTATAGATTTTAGAAAAGAGAATGCATCAATTGATGTGTCCTGTCTATTAGAAAGCTTACCAGCATTCATCCTGCCCAATTTGTAAATGAAATGCGGCTTGCCATATTGATGGGCAACACCTACGATCTTCCTAAGTTCCTGTTTTCTTCCTGAAATCTGGCCACTATCCATAATAGGCTCATGGCTTTGAATACAAGATATGTACCACCTCCAAGCTCTGTGACATGGCCATGTACTGAATAGCCGAAGTGAATGGCGAGCATCTCAGAAAACTCACATACCAGTTTGACCTGTAATGTCTCATTGTGGAAACCCTGCTTTGCGCCTTTTCTTACCTATTGTTCTATTGCCCTAAATGTCAGGATGGTCTTTGCCTCAGGCCAACGCTTTGTGAAGTCTGAAGAAAACCTTTTTCAAATAAAAAGAATGGGCATCACCTGTGGCTCTTTGCTTAATTGCTCTGCAAAGGGATTTGTCTGAATCAGCGTCTTGGCCCTGTGTTAGGCTGTGGCTTAGATTTTCAGCAACTGATGGATCTAAAGAAAGATCCCATGTGTGCATCCAAAACCAAAATGACAAAAAGAGCAGTCATTGTGGATAAGTCTTTCGCCTTCCTCTGTAAGGTTTCTGACATCAATCAAGTGAGAATAGGGATCCTTTAGGTCAAATGAGTTCTTCAAATCCCTGCAGAGGCTAGCACATAGGTGCTTGGGTTTTCTCATGACTCCAATTAACATAAAGAATCTAAACCCAACAGTCAGTAGGTCTCAAATTTGAGAAGTGGATAAGTATTAATGGCAGTCCTATTTGATCACTCCTGGTTCAAAGGAAGGGTGTCCAGGTCACTCAGAATTTAGGTAAACGAGGAGCAAGGGAGCGTATTCTGGACACTGTCTTGGGCTGCATTCCTCATGTAAATCTCCAGCCAGAGGATATGATGAGTGTCTATATGGAAGAAGATGAGGGCCATGTGGGAGTGTTTTGGTTTTAATTGTGGTCATTTTTGTGGCAGTTGGAATGGATGGTCTTATAATACAGGAATGAGTCCACCTGGGTTTGAACTGTGGCGTGATTCCCCTTAGAGACTGAGTACAGGAATAGAACTTAGAGAAGTATTGCCATGAATTGGGTTGGGATTTTAGGAAGCCAAGTATGAGAGTCGCCCTTGGAAACTGACATCTAGGCCCAGGGTGGCTTTCCAGAGATCACTGGGAATCTCAGGCTGGATATCACATGATTTTATTCTAAAAGACTTGGCAGGCTTAGTTGAGAGTCATAACACACATGGACCTCACATTGTAGACCTCAATGGGCCTGGATTTATGTGACCTTTTGGCCAATCTTTGGGAAACCTTGCCTGTGAGATTTCTCCAGAACTTTCTTTGAAATGAACTTTCAAAACACTTAATGGTCCCTGAATGAATTGAAACCCACATGCTGCCAAATTCATCCTTGAAAAATTGCTAGATAAATACCATGAAATTTTTGAAATTCCCATGACCAGATGGTACTGGAGAAACTTTGGATGTCCTGTTGCTGATCATGAATATGCAGGACAGTGACATGATTGACTGAGTTTCATGAAAATTGTGTAGAACAGAGATTCCAGTAAGTTGGACCCTGCTGAGTAGTGGGCCTAGTGCAGTGATGGGCAGGTGTGTGATAAAAAAAAAAAAAAAAAAAAAAAAAAAAAATCTGTGGTTGGGCCATGTGGATCTGCCATTGGCTTCCAATTGGCTTGTGAATGACATGGTGCAGCCAGCAGACGCTTCTATGTAAAGGCATCTTGTTATATGGAGAGGATTCAGGCCAATGTTTAGAATCAGGTTGCTATGGTTAAGGAGGCAAGCTATGTGGGATAGAAGCCTGGTTGGTGCATTCTCCTGCAGACCCTGACCCACCACACGTGACAGAACTCCCTCCAGCACTGTGTCCCAGTTGAATTCCTTGTATTTCGTGAAGCAAATACCAAATTCCCAATGCAGCAGCAAGAAACACCAGGAAAACTGGAGGATGACCAAATGGCTTAAGAGTTCAAAAGGGTAGACAATTAGCCCCCAGTGGCCACAGTTTACCTACAAAGAGAGAATTAAGGACTGCTTCCTAATGTTTTTTGGAAAATAAGAAATCATGTATTCCAGGTCACATAGAATCATACCCAGATTTGATGGTCTCACTACAAAGGAAGCTAAATCTCCTGACTACAACATATATTTCAAGTGCCCAAGCTCAGAGGCAGTTACTCAAGAAGTTTTTAGTCCAGCAGAGCTCCATGTTTGTGGAGTTTTTCCCTTTCCCTTACTTTTGGAATCTTCTCTACCACCTCCAAGTTTGTGAACTCCTGAACATATTCGATTCCAGATAAGTATTCACAGATTATCTAACTCTTCCACTCTAATTGTGTTTTACTTGTAATGAAGGTAAAGTCAAGGCATTGTTCTGGATGAGAGTGGGAAGATATTTTTGTAGCACATATTTGCATAAACATTGGAATCGTTTTCCAAATTTCCATTTGAAATACTGAATCCCTGACACTAACACATGCCCAACTAGACTCTGACTACTAATCCTAATATGATGGGGAAAATTAACCCAAAAAGAATAGAAATACAAGCAGTTAAGAGGACGAATGATGTATCATTGGAATTGCCTTTTGCATTATATAGGGTATATGTTATAAATCTAGTCAATTTTTTGTTGAAATGGTTCTCCATGTGTTTTTAAAGTTAACGAATATGTGAATTCCTGTCTCCCTTTTTCTGTAGCCTATTCAGTACATATATTTTAATATGCACATATAGAATCCTACCTGGTACCACACGTACATTCTTGTGAGGTGGCTGACTTGGCAGATACAAATTGTGAGAAGAGATCACTCCTCCTGAATGCTGTTGGAACTGAATATTCAGACTATTGTTGATCTTCCTAGTACAACAATATTATACATGAATCCATGTTCAGTAAAACGAATTTATTTTGATCTGTGGATGACATATATTTCATGGTGAATTTCAATTGGCATATATTGCTACTTTTTAATGTCTGTGTGTGTGTGTGTGTGTGTGTGTGTGTGTTTATGTATATACACACACACTCTAGATTTTTCAAAATGTGAAATATATGTGTCTTACTATACGCTCCGTAAATTCATTCATTTTCATGTATGTGGATTAATAATCAACTTTTCACAAAATTATTCTGAGAAATATTCATCCACCTGAACTACATATTTGATTCCTAGTGCTGAAAACTAACTTCAGTAAATGGTGCATAAAAATCCTAATATTTCTGCAGTAACTGACCCAGTTTAATATCAATGCAAGTAGATTCCTATGGGACATGATGTGTATTTTGTCATTCATTTTTATTCAATACTGGTAGATTTCTATTTCTTCAGTTAATACACATGATAGGGTATATATTTCATCAACAAGTTAAGAAATTAATATGCATTTTGTTTTACATTCCATCACTTCCTAATTCAAAATACATGTTTTCCACGAGGTTTCTTCACTGGTCTTTTCATGTGACTTCTTTCACAAAATGCAAATGTCACACTAATGTTTGTACCGAAGTCTAAATGGAAAGTGAGTATGGATTACTAAAAACATCAATGTCCAGGTTGCCTACTGCTATCAAATGTCAATCCTATTGGTGACTAAATATTTGTTTCTTCCTAAGATTATATATTCAACCTCAAGCCTGTTGAAAATGTCTGATCCTATCACTTACTATTGTATATTGATTTATCTGAGACATCTGTGCAGAATATAATTCAAAGCTAAGTATCCCAATCAAGGGCCCGATGCACTTCTGGGCTTCAAATCATAACTAGATTTCTGTTTTCATGCTTATATTTTACCTCTATATTCTTGTAAATATCGCAGGTTCCCAATACCATTATGCATCCCTCAGAATGATTCCTAACCCAAATCGAACCTGTTATTAACCCTAAGCATACACTGTTCCCTCAATCTAACTTTACAATACAGCAGGGACAGAGTTGGTCTTACAATACAGGAATGTAGGGGATCTTCCACCTGCTGAGAACCTCAAAGGTTCATGCAGAAATGTTCCCTGGAGAAAACTTAGGCAGCTCTGAAGGACCTGAAATAGCAAAATCATCTTCCATGGCAAAAAACCCGGTCAGTATGAAGTATTCTGTCTGAATCAGCCACTCTGTTCTTAATGTAGAAAAGATGGACCAAAACAGGCCTGTGTGGAGAGCTGTTCCCTGGTGCCTATGGTTGATATACCATTCTAACTAATGAATGTGTCAGAGGAAGTAGGGGCAGCCTCCATCTCATGGGACCCTTGTAAACAACTGTTAGGACAAAGTGGTTGCCAAGGTATTGACCTCATTCAATTCCTGAAGGAAGTGACCTACCTCACTTCCTTGGTGATGGAACTCTCTGAACCTGGGATCCAGGAAGCCAGGCACCCAGAGCCAGTCCCATTCCCAGTCCCAGTGGGCACACTTGTTTGAATTTACCAAGGACAGAGTCAGTATTTCTTGTTACCTCCTTATGTGAGGATGGCCAAATGCCAGGAGAACTCTGAAGAGGGGCCTTCCCTGAGAAAGCTGCTGGCTTCTGACAACTTAACAGAGTTGGCAAAGAAGGCCTGTTCTGATACAAGACAGGCCATTTTGGAAGAACATAGTATGGTCCACCAGTCAGAGGACACTACAGATAGTCACAGACCTACTTGTGGGAAGGAGGTTCCTTTGTGGGTGTGGGTGTGAGTTCATGGTTTTGTCTCATGTTCTGAGAATAGGTAGGAAAGGTGGTTTGTTTGGTTTGGAGTCGACTGTTTCTAGTAAGTCATTTGACAAGGCGAGTTTTTCTATGTCTGTATATGCACTGTGTCCGTTGTTGTAGTGTTTAGAAAAGAGAATGAATCAATGGAAGTGTCCTGTCTAGTAGGAAGCTTCCAGGCATTCATTCTGCCCTTTTTATGAATGGACTGTTGCTTGTCTTATGGACAGGCAACACCTACTATCTTCCTAAGTTCCTGTTTTATTCCTGAATTCTGGCCTCTCTCCAGAATAGCCTCATTGTTTTGTGTTCAAGATATGTACCACCTCCAAACTCTGTGAGATGGCCATGTACTGCATAGCTGAAGGGAAAGGGAAGATTTCAGAAACCTCAGATATCATTGTAAACAGAAAAGTCTCAGTGGAGAAACCCTGCTTTGGGCAATTTGCTTACCTATGGTTCCCTTGCCCTGAATGTTAGGAAGGTCTTTGCCTCAGGCCACCCCTTTGTGAAGCCTGAAGAAAACAGTATTCAAATGGAAGGAATGGGCATCACCTGTGGCTCTTTGCTTAATTGCTTTGGAAAGGGATGTGTCTGAATCAGCCTCTTGGCCCTGTGTGAGGTTGTGGCTTTGAATCTCAGAATCTGATAGATCTAAAGAAAGATCCCATGTGTGCATCCAAAACAAAAATGGCCAAAAGAGCAGTCATTGTGGATGAATTCTTTCGCCTTCCTCTGTAAGTTTCCTGACCTCTATCAAACGAGAATAGGGAAGATACACCAAGCCAATTGAGGGCTCCTTTTGGAAAAATTGTACCACTGATGACAGAATCAGCATAAGTATCCAAACACTACCACAATTCGCTGCACCAGCAGATAGTTCACAATGCATACAAGTGAGTTCACAATGCATACAAGTGATACATATTCCAAGCAAGTTCTGCAAGCAGTTCAGTGATGGGTATTGCAGAACCTGTATATTGGTTTTATCTTTGTCTTCACCGGCACTGGGATAAAGATAGGAATTCTGGCAATAATGGCTAAAGAAAAAATTATGTAACATTCCAGAAGGCACTAAAAGAAAACAATTTTCATAACAATTTACATTATCTTGAAGAGAATAATTAAATATAATGAAAAAAAGGTAAAAGTAAAAAAACAGGTCTGTTAACCTCCTATTTTTTCACATATTAAAACAATCCTGAACAGTTGTTTACCCCATTTAAATTAAACTATTTAATTCACGTGAATTAAAAAAAAATGGACCCATTTTTTCATGAGCACTCATCATATATGATATATGGACATACACACATTAAAACATATAACACAAAACACAAGTGTGCACACATAATAAATACATACAACACATAATATAATAGTAAAGGCCTTGTAACTTTTTACAGGTGAAATCATCATTGCAATGTTTAAAAACTCTATAGACAAAAAATAGAACTGATCAGCAAAACATTAACCTAGGTCTGTATGAGCTCAAAAAAACAAAAGAGAACTTCATGATGTGGTAAAAGGCAATAATAAAATAGATATTGAAAAAAGCATCCCTGTTCTGTCGCCGATGTAAGGATAGCCAAACTGGAGTTTTGCACATCAGCTGTTATGGATTTGAGCCAAATCATCTTATTTTGGTCTATAGAAATTGCTTTAGTTAATCTCTCTGGAATCCAAATCGGCTGCTGTTCTTCCTGTGGAAACCCACAAACAGACACCCAATTCTAGAAAATTAATGGGTCATGACCTTTCCATTTTCCTGTTAGAATATCCTTCCAAAGTACCTTGGGCTTAAACACATTTTTTGGACACATATGCGTTTCTGCAGCACTAAGTCCTGAAAATCCAAATTTAAAAAGTTTAGAGTTAAAAAGTGTTGTTTTAAGTTCATCTTTGGGGAATTTATATCTCTTCCCAATTCCGTCTTCTTACTTTAATAAGTACATTTTAATAGTTTGATGTGCTCTTTCAACTCTGCCTTGTCCCTGTGGATTGCATGGGATTCCTGTTATATGAGTAATGCCAAATGATGAGCAAAATTGTTTAAAAGAGTTAGAAGTATAAGCAGGGGCATTATCTATTTTAACTCTTTTGGAATGACCAAGTGGCAAAATTTTGTAAGCAATGAGCTACAACATCTTTAGTTTTTTTCCAGCATGAAGGGAGCCCAACAAAAATCCAGAAAAAGTATCAACTGTAAGATGCAAATATTTTAATTTTCCAAATTCTGGCAAGTGTGTGACGTCCATCTGCCAAATATGGTTAGGTATCAATCTTCTAGGATTGACTCCAAGATTAACTTGTGGTAAAATGGTCACACAATTTTGACATTGTTTTATTATTTGTCTAGCTTGTTACTTAGTTATTTTGAAATGCTTTTGTAAAGTGTTAGCATTGATATGCAACTTTTTATGAAAATTTATAGCTTCTTCTAGTGTAGAGAAAATATGTATGTATGTCATGTGTAGTTTTATCTGCTAAATCATTGCCCAAACTAAGGGCTCCAGGCAATCCTGGATGTGCCCTGATATGTCCTATTAAGAATGGATCTTTTCTGTCCCAGATTAGACTTTGTATAGTGGAAAGGAAAGAGAAAACAGTAGAGGAAGGGGAAATCCTACCAGCATCTTCAAGGGATACTATAGCATTAACTATATACTGACTATTGGAAAATAAATTAAACACAGAATCTTTAAACATCACAAAAGCTTATAATACTGCATTAAGCTCTACCTTTTGAGCTGATTGTTGGGGTATTAAAAATGTAACAGTTTGATCAGGTGTAACAATGGCTGCTGTACCATTATTTGACCCATCAATGAATATATTTGGAGCATTCATGATACGTGTTTTCTTGTCATTTTTGGAAAAATTACAGGATGAGATGACCAAAAAGACAATATAAGATTAGATGGTAAGTGGGTATCAAAAGAAATATTAGATTTACACATGATTATTGCCCAAGTATTTAACTCATTAGCTAATTAATAAATTTGATTCATAGTGTATGGAGTAATACTTTTGTTGGGAGAAATTCCAAACACTCACTTTGCTGCTTTTATTCCTATGAGTATTAATTGTCCGTTAGCCTTGGGATACCTATTAATTATAGTGTTAGAAGAATAAGAAAAATGAATCATTATAATGGAGCTTCTTGCCAACATACTCCTGTAGGAATATTTTTTGTTGGTAGTACAATAAATAATAAAGGCAATATTTTATCAAATCTATTCAAATGCATATTTCCCATATATGTTTCAATGATTTTTAATGCCTTTCTTGCTTCAGGCGTTTACATTCTGGGTGAATTTGGATCAGATGGAACTTTTAGGATATCAAATAAAGGTCCCAACTCTCCTCTTTGTTTACCTAGATAAGGCCTTATCCAATTTATGTCTCCTAATAACTTTTGAAAGTCATTAATTGATTGCAGTTGATCTACTTGTAATTGAATTTTTGGTGGACTGACCATGGTTGAGGATAATAGAACTCCTAAATAATTAATTGGAAAATTTAATTGTACTTTATCAATTGTTATCTCTAGATTATAATTTTTAATAAGTTTGTAAGTGTTGCATAACATTCTAGCAATGCGTTTTTACCTTTGTGTGCTAATAATACATCATCCATATAGTGAAATATTTGTATTTCAGAATTTTGATTTCTAAGTGGCTGGATTACTTTGTTAACATAAATTTCACACATAGTTGGGCTGTTAGGCATCCCTTGAGTGAGTACTTTCCACTCATACCTCTGATCAGGACCTTCATGATTCAGTGCAGGGATAGTAAATGCAAAACGTGGACTATCCTCAGGAAGAATTGGAATTGAAAAAAAAAATCTTTAATATGTATAACTAAAACATACCAAGTTTTTGGCAAAGCATACAATTGAGGGATCCCCGACTGAGCAGGTCCAAAAATAACCATCTCATTATTAATGGCTCTTAAGTCTTGCAATAATCTCCATTTACCAGATTTCTTATTGATGACAAAAATGGGAGTATAATGGGGAGATACAGAAGGTTGTATATGTTCTTCCGCTAATTGTTGTTTGACCAGGTCCTGGGGTGATTGTATCTTTTCTTTAGTCAGGGTCCACTGAAGAACCCATACTGGTCTTTCTGATTTCCAAGTAATTTTTATTGTCTCAGTGGCCCTTTCTGAAAATCCAACCCAAGTCTGTCTGTTGCTTGGTCTATTTGAATTGGTGCTGCTATACCTTGTTCTAGTTTTTCTAATCTTTTTCCTTTCAAAAAACCTTCTCTAGCCATAATAGTGGGTGCATTTTGATTGATGTTATTTGTTAATGTCAAACCTAATTGATCTAGGACATCTCGTCCCCATCAATTTACAGGAAGATGATCCAATACATATGGCTGTATAGTTCCTTCACATCCCTCAGAATCATTCCAATCTAATACCATTGCACTTATATGGGGATTAGTCGCCACTCCTAGGTCTCAAAGCGTTTGAGTGGCTTGTTGTAATGGCCAATGTTTTGGCCATTCTTGATGAGAGATGATTCTAAGGACTGCACCTGTATCCAGTAGCACATTAAATTCATGTCCTTGAATATTTGGTTTTAGCATGGGGCGAGAATCTAAATTTAAAGAAAGCATAGCCCAATCTAAACCTGTGGAGCCTAATCCCTTGGAACCTCTTTCTACAGCATGACTGGAAAATTTATCATGTAACCTGGGTATTATTAGTAACTGTGTTATTCTATCTCCTGGTGCAATTACTGATATGTCCTTTGGAGAACTGGCTATAAATTTTATTTCACCTTCATAATGAAGCGATCAATTACCCAAGGACTTATCATAAGTCCTTTTAGATTAGAAGAGCTGCGTCCCAATAATAAGCCTACTGTTTTTTTTTTTGGAAAGAGGTCCTTTCACCCCTGTGTGAATGATATGAACCCCATCTTTGCAGTTAGTACTGATCTGGCGGAGGCACAGATGTCCAACCCTGCACTCTCTCTGATTTGTCTGATGAGGCGTATGATGGACAATGTGTCCTGGGCACTACCCTGATGGGGTTGCTGTGTTCCTCCAGTGCTCCGTATATTTGTGGGTTTTGGCCCCAGAGCATTGGGACCCCTGTCCATTTTTTGGCAATCGAGCCCAATGCCTTTCTCCATGATATCGTGGGTAAACAACTGGTCCTTGTTCGTTTTTTGATAATGAGGTATTCTCTATGGGGGTTTGAGAACGGCATTCATTAGCCCAGTGTCTCCCTCTATGGCATCGTGGGCAAATACCCATTATTCTGCTCCTTTGGTATCTAGTTTTGTTAAACCCTCCTCCTATGGAGCAATTCCTCTTAAAATATCCTGTTTGTTGACAATTGTAGCATGTTCCTGGCATTGCATCTAAAGCCTGTTCTACTGCAGCTGCCACAAATTGCCCTTGTTCATTGATGTCTCTGACATCTAAAGCCTGTTTTACTGCAGCTGCCACGACTTGCTCTTATTCATTAATGTCTCTACATAATTTAATATATGTGTTTAAATCTTCATGTTTCCATGGTCTAATGATATCTCTACACCAACGATTTGCTTGGTCATAAGCCAGTTATTTTATTAATGGCATTGCTAGTTCTGTATTCCCAAAAAACTCTGGTAGCGATTTGAATAAGCCTATCTACAAATTCAGCGTAAGATTCATTAGCTCCTTGTATTACCTTAGATAATTGACCTTGTAAACCTCCATGTCCTTGTAAAGTCTTCCATGGCCTAACTGCCTCTGCAGCAATTTGTGTGTATACACCAGGATTATATGCAATTTATTGCTGCTGATCCTCATAGGGTCCCTTTCCTAACAACATATCTAGATTTCTCTGAGAATAACCAGCTTCTGCATTTCGCCTAGCCGTCTCCTTGCAAAATTCCTCATTGGCAACCTTCCATAACAGGTATTGACCTCCATTTAGCACAGCTTTACACATATTAGCCCAATCTACTGGCGTCATATTCAAGTTGTTAATGGATTCCTCCAAGCTTACAATGAGGGGTGCTTGAGGACCATAGGTTGTTACAACCTCTTTTAGCTGCTTCACTATTTTGAAATTTAAAGCATGGTGAATTCGCTGCCCTCCTACCTCAAATAAAGGGCATGTTAATACTTGAGATCCTGTCTCAGGATCCGAACTATCAACTGCGGGGTTTGGGTGCCTCCCAGCATATGGAGGTGGCCTTGTTATTTGGACATTTACATACTCTGGTGATAGAATGGTGTTAGTAACAGTCTCCTGTAGAGGTGGCACTGTTGGTTGGACACTTACACCCTCTGATGATAGAAAGTTGTTAGTAGCAGTCTCCTTTTGTAACTTTTCCCCTGATGGCATTTTCTGTCCTAAGCTTTGTTCCTCTATCTTTGTCTGAACTAAAGTCTTTGGACTAAGCAAAACAGATATGAACGTCCTCCATGGCAATGTTTCAACTGGCAGAGTCCCTGGGCTGTTCTTTTCTCCTCTTTTTAATCTTCACCATGATGGTTCCATTATGGTATATTTAACAACTCCTCCTTAAAAAGCCATGGGCTACATTTTTGTATTGTATCAACGTATGCCCTGACTGTTCTTGACTTTAATGAGATGCCTCCTTCCTCTAACAATTTACTTAACAGTGTTTCAGTTTGTTTTTTACTAATTTCTGATCCCGTATTTCTACTATAATACAACCCAACAAGATGATGCCAAACAAAACCGAGACAGAATGAAATAAAAAGAGAACAACAAAAAGTCATTATGGCCTTTCTATCCTCCTGACATGTGAATCAGTCCTTTCTCAGTATCTGTTCCTCAGACGTAAATAATTTTTCCTCAGATGTGAGAGGTTTCTCTTCCATCTCACTCATCTCTATGGACAGGCAAGTTAAAACAAAAGTGAAGCAAAACAAAAGAGGAATCCTAAAATGGCTACCCATCCTCTCACCCTGCCCTCAGGGGAGAGCAGTTTACCTTATCACTTACCCTCAGTCACTCCCCATAGGAGCCACCAAACGCTGCAGTCTTCCTGGGCATGATTCAAGAGCCACTTTTCAAAAGAAACAAACTTTATTTTTAGAACCACAAATGACAAACAAAACAGCTCCTCAGGAAAAAAAACCCTCAGAGCCCAACTGCCACCACTGGCTTCCTTGTAAAGTCTCTGTCACACCCACAAGCCTCTCCACCTCCCACAATCCTCCTCCTCTTCATGCCGTTTGGCTGGGTCACGTGGGTGGAGCCAAAAAAGTCCCACAATGAGCAGCTCTGTGGTCTGAAAGGGCAGGGAAACAGCCCAATGAGCATCACCGAAGAGGAGCCAATCAGCTAGATGTTGCTGGGGCTGCTGTGAGCCAATCATCAGCTGGCAGTCGGAAAGGGCGGGGAAAAAGCTCAATGAGCATCTCCAATGAGCATCACCACAGAGGAGCCAATCAGCTAGATGTTGCTGGGGCCGCTGTGAGCCAACAATCACCTGGCAGGTGGATGTTTCTGGGAGCTGGAAGTTTGCTGGGGCCCCTTCAGCTGTGGCTCTCAACAAATTGGTGTCTCCTTTCTCTGTAGACTGTTCGGCACATGTATTTTTATATGCACATATAGAATCCTACCTGTTATCACACCTACATTTTTGTGAGGTTGCAGACGAGGCAGATACAAGTTATGAGAAGAGATCACTCCTCCTAAATACTGTTGGAATTGAAAACTCAACCTATGGGTGAGCTTTCTAGTAGAACAACATTATTCATAAATCCATTTTCGGTGAAATAAATATTTTTGCACCTGTGGATGATATATATTTCATGATGAATTTCGATTGGCAAATATATTGCTTGTTTTTAATGTCTGTCTGTGTGTGTGTGTGTGTGTGTGTGTGTGTGTGTATATATTTATATATATATACACACTCTCTATATTTTTCAAAATATGAAATACATGAATCTTATTATACACTCCTTAAAATCATTCATATTCATGTATGTGAATTTATGATCAACTTTTCACAAGATTATTCTCAGAAATATTCATCCACCTGAAATACATATCTGTTTCCTAGTACTGAAAACTAACTTCTGTGAATGGTGCATACAAATCCTAATATTTCTACAGTAAAACCTAGTTCAACAACAATGCAAGCAGTGTCCCATGGTACATGATGTGTATTTTTAGGTTCATATTTATTAAACAGAGGTACATTACTATTTCTTCAGTTTATGCACAAAATAGGATATATATTTCAACCACAAGTTCACAAATTTATAGACATTTGTTTCAATTTCAATCACCTGTTGCTTCAGAGCACATATATTCTTCCAAGGTTCTTGACTGGTCTTTTCATGAGAGTTCTTTCCAAACACATTATTTTCGATTTCCATAATCATAATTGAAGCAAAACTCACACACTTTTCATGATAAACCATAACCCTAATATTACCGTTAGTGTATAACTGGTTATCATGAATGTATGTATATCAATTTAAGATTTCTTGTATATTTTAAGATATCAAATCAATCCACTATTTAAAGTTGGAACCAGTTATATAATTTATTCACAGTATGGTCTATTTATACATTATTTCTATATACATTGACACAGAGTACTCTACTTTGTTCCCCAATTACGTCTTCAAAATATTGCTCCCAGTAATGGTGGAAGAAATGCTCATGTCACCTGATCTACATATAAATTTTAACAAAGTAATATTCTGGACACAGAAAGCAAAACTCACTCTTATGATTGTAGCAAAGCCTAAAAGGAAAATGAGCAAGGATTACTAAAAATATCTATGTCCCCGTTGTTTAATGCTCTCAAATGTAAATCCTATTGATAAATCCTATGTATTTGTTTCTTCCTAAGATTATTTATTCAACCTCAAGCCTGTTGAAAATGTCTAATCCTATCCCTCACTTTATACTTTGCTGATTTCTTAATGTGTCTATTGATATCTGCTTTCCTACATATTTTCCCCAGTTCATCATTGTGATTGACTCTTCACATGTGCTGACATTTACATTCACTCTCTTATTGAAAAGAAATTGCTAAAGAACTTTTGGTCCAAATCCTATACTCACTGTTGTTTCTAAACCTAGAGACTATCATCCTAAACTTACGGACTTTCCCTTTATGACTTGATGTACTTTTCGACACTCAATAATCCAAGGTACAAGTTCCTATGCCATTGTATATCGATTTATCTGAGACATCTGTGCAGAACATAATTCAAAGCTAAGTAACCCACTCAAGGGCCTAATGCCCGTCTGGGCTTCAAATCTTACCTAGATTTCTGTTTTCATACTTATATTTCACCTATATATTCTTGTAAATATTGCAGATTCCCAGTACCAATATTCGTCCTGCAGAATGATTCCTAACGCAAATCGAACGTGTTATTAACCCTAAACATACACTTTTCCCTCAATCTAACATTACGGAAGAGCAGGGACAGTGTGACCAGGAAAGTCTCAGTGCAGAAACCCTGCTTTGGGCCTTTTGCTTCCCTATTTTTCTGTTGCCCTGAATGTCAGGAAGGTCTTATCCTCAGGCCACCCCTTTGTGAAGCCTAAAGAAAAACAGGTTTCAAATGGAAATGAATGGGCATCACCTGTGGCTCTTTGCTTAATTTCCTTGGAAAGGGATGTGTCTGAATCAGCCTCTTGGCCCTGTGTGAGGCTGTGACTTAGATTATCAGCACCTGATGGATCTAAGGAAAGATCCCATGTGTGCATCCAAAACCAAAATGGCAAAAAGTTCAGTCATTGTGGATTAAGTATCTTCCCTTCCTCTGTTAGATTCCTTGCCGCAGTCTCTGGCTGGGCACAAATCACGAGCCACCACACAACTTGTAGATTCAAACAGCAATTCTTTATTCCCGAACTCACACCGGCCATCTACAAACACATTCTGGGGGAATCCACGTTCTCAGCCCAAATCCACCTCTGCCCAAATCCACTACTCTGCCCAAATCCACTCCACATGGGCTTCTGTCTCCCAAAATATACTGTCTGACCCTAAGAACTCAAGAGGAAATCAGCAGCAGGATACACCCTATTCTAAGGGGGGAACACCATAATCTCCTATTATGCTAAACTGCCCTATTCTAAAGGGGGAACACCCTAAACACGGATCCTGCCCTGGTCCTTGAGCAAGGTCACCTTACATGCAATGTCCTGGAAAATGTCCTATTTCCATGAGTCCTTCCACTAAAGAAACATGGGGGTACGCTGGCAAGGAAATTGTCATACCTACTTGGCTGATGGCTCCCAACAATTCCTGACATCCATCAAGTGAGAATAGGGATCCTTTGGGTCATATGAGTTCTTCAAGACCTGAAGAAGTGCTTGGGTTTCTCATGACTCCAAATCACATAAAGAATCTGTACCTATCAGTCAGAAGTAGTCAGTCAATATTGCTCCCAGAAATGGTGGAAGAAATACTCATGTCACCTTATCTACATATACATTTATTCACAGAAATATTCTGGACACAGAATTCAAATTTACATTTATGATTGTACCAAAGCCTAAATGGAAAATTAACATGGATTACTAAAATCATCCATGTCCAAGTTGCCTAATGCTCTCAAATGTCAATCCTATTGGTGACTACATATTTGTTTCTTCCTAAGATTGCATATTCAAACTCAACCCTTTGAAATGTCTAAGCCTATCTCTCACTTATTACTTTGCTGATTTCATAATGTCTCTATTGATATCGGCTTACCTACATATTTTCCCCAGTTCATCATTGTGACAGACTCTTCACATGTGCTTACATTTTAATTCATTTTCTAACCGAAATCCTATTGCTAAAGAAATTTTATTCCAAATCTTACACTCACCCTTCTTCCTAAACCTACCTACTATCTTCCTAATCCTACCGACTATCCCTTTTTGACTTGATGTTCTCTTCTACATTCAATCATCCAAGGTACAAGGTCCTATGCCATTGTATATCGATTTATCTGAGACATCTGTGCAGAACGTAATTCAATTCTAAGTATCACAATCAAGAGCCCAATGCTTTTCTGGCCTTCCAATCTTTCTTGGATTTCTGTTTTCATACATACAGTTCACCTCTATATTCTTATTGGTATCGCAGGATGCCAATACCAGTATTCATCCACAAAATGATTCCTAACCCAAATTGAACCTGTTATTAACCCTAAACATACAGTGTTCCCTCAATCTTACTTTACAGAAGAGCAGGGACAGAGTTGGTCTTTTAATACTGGAATGTAGGGGATCTTCTACCTGATGAGAACTTCAAAGGTCCATGCTGAAAGGATCCCTGGAGAATACGTAGGCAGCTATGAAGGACCTGAGAGAGCACAAGTCATCTTACATGGCAAACAACCTGGTCAGGTGAAGGGTTGTGTCTTAATCGGCCTCTCTCTCTTCTTAATGTAGAGAAGATGGACCAAATCAGGCCTGTGTGGAGAGCTGTTCCCAGGTGCCTATGGTTGATATACCATTTTAACATGTGAAACTGTCACAGGAAGTAGGGGAAGCCTCCATCTCATGGGACCCTTGGAAGCAAATGTTAGAACAAAGTGGTTGCCAAGGCCGTGACCTCATTCAGTTCCTGAAGGAAGTGACCTAACCTCACTTCTTTGGTGATGGAACTTGGCATCCAGGGAGCCAGGCATACAGAGCCAGTCCCAGTCCTACTCCCAGTGGTGTCACTAGTTTTGAATTACCAAAGACAGAGTCAGTCTATCTTGGTACCTACAGATATGAGGATGTCCATATGCCAGGAAAGCTCTGAAGAGGGGCCTTTTATGAGAAAGCGGGTAGTGGCTCACCACTGGCTTTTGACAAGTCTCAGTGAAAAAAACCCTGCTTTGGGACTTCTAATTACCTATTGTTCTGTTGCTCTGAATGTCAGAAAGTTTTTTTGCCTCAGGCCACCTCTTTGTGAAGCCTGAAGAAAACAGTTTTCAAATGGAAATAAATGGGCATCATCTGTGGCTCTTTGCTTAATTGCTTTGGAAACGGATGTGTCTGAATCAGCCTCTTGACCCTGTGTGAGGCTGTGGCTTAGATTCTCAGCACCTGATCGATCTAAAGAAAGATCCCATGTGTCCAATACCAAAATGGCCAAAAGAGCAGTCATTGTGGATGAAGTCTCTCGCCTTCCTCTGTAAGGTTCCTGAATTCCATTAAGTGAGAAGAGGGATCTTTGGATCAAATGAGGTCTTCAAAGCCCTGCAGAGGCTAGCCCATAGGTGCTAGTGATTTCTCATGACACTAATTCACATAAAGAGTCTAAACCCCACAGTCAGAAGACCTCAATTTGGATAATTGAGAAGTATTAACGGCAGGTCTATTTGATCATTCCTGGTTCACAGGAAGGGTGTCCAGGCCACCCTGACTTTAGGCAAATGAGGGGCAAGGGAGGTTATTTTGGACACTGACTAGGGATGCTCCCCTTTTGGAAAACTCCAGCCAGAGTTTATCATGAGTGTCAATATAGGAGAACATGAGGGCCATGTGGGAGTGTTTTGATTTCAATTGTGGTCATTTGTGTGGCAGTTGGAAGAGGTGACTGGGTCCACCTTGGCTTGAACTCTGCTGTGATTCCCATTAGAGACTGAGTTCTGGAACTGACCTCAGAAAAGTATATCCATGAATTGTGTTGGGATTTAAGAGGCCATGCATGAGAGTCGCCCTTGGAAACTGAGATCTCCGTCCAGGGTGGCTTTGCATAGAGCACTGAGAATCTCAGCCAGGTTATCACATGTTTTTTTTTTTTTAATGACTTGGCAGCCATAGTTGAGAGTCAGAAAACACATGGACTTCACATAGTACACATCATTGTGCCTGGATTCATGTGACCTTTTGGCCACTTTTTGGGAAGCCTTGCCTGTGAGAATTCTCCAGAGCTTTCATTGAAATTAGCTTCCTCACCATTTAATTGTTCCTGAATTGAAATCCACAGTGCCTTCAATTTCATCCTTGAAAAATGGCTAAACAAGTACCATGAAATTTTTGAAATTCCCATTACCAGATGGCACTGGAGAACCTTTGGATATCATGTTGATGATCATGAGTGTACCAAATAGTGCCTTGATTGACTGGGTTTTTTGAAAATGGTGATGAACAGAGATACCAGTAAGTTGGAGCCTGCTGAGTAGTGGATGTAGAGCAGTGGACGGTAGGTGTGTAAATAAATATATTTGGTAGGACCACCTGGATCTGCCATTGGCTTCAAAAAGCCTTGTGACTGACAAGGTGCAGGCAGCAGACCCTTATATGTAAAGGCATCTTGTTTTATTTAGAGGTTTCAAGGCATGGTTCAGAATCAGGGTGCTATAGTCAAGGAGGAAAGCTATGTGGGATAGAAGCCTGGTTCATACATTCTCTTGGAGGCCCTGACCAACCATACGTGACAGAACTCCCTGCAGCATTGTGTCCCAGTTGAACTCCTTGTATTTCGTGAAGCCAATACCAAACTCACAGTGTAGCAGTAAGAAACACCACAAAAAGTGGAGGATGACCAAATGGCTTCACAGACCACACGGGGAGACACTTAGCTCCCAGTGGCCACAGTTTACCTACAAAGAGAGAATTCTGAACTGCTGCATCATGTTCATTAGAAAATAAGGAACCATGTCGTCCACGTCACATAGATGCAGACCCAGATTTGATGGTGTCACTACAAACGAAGCTAAATCTTCTGACAATTACATATATTTCATGTGCCCAACCTTAGAGGAAGTTTTTCACGAAGTCTTTAGACCAGCAGAGCTCGATGTTTGTGGAGTGTTTACCCTCTCCCTTACTTTTGGAAACTGTTCTTCCAACTCCAGTGTTGTGAACTCCTGAGCATTTTCCCTTCCACATATGTATTCACAGATTTTCTAACTCCTTTCCTCTAATTGTGTCTTACTTGGAGCGATGGTTATGTCTAGGCATTGTTCTGGATGAGAGTGGGAAGATTTATGTGTAGCACATGTTTGCATGCACATTAGATTCATTTTCATATTTTCCATTTGAAATACTGAATCCCTGACACTAACCCATACCCTACTAGACTCTGAGTACTAATCCTAATATCCTGGAGAAAAGAAACCTAACTGAATATAAATACAGGCCTTTCATAGGAAGCATGGTGTATACTTGGATTTGCCTTCTGCTTTATCAAGTGTATGTGCTATAAATCTAGTCAACTTTTCATTGTAATATTTCCCCATTAGTTTTTAAAGTTACCACATATGTAAATTCCTGTCTTCCTTACTCTGTAGCCTATTCAGCACATGTATTTTTTTATGCATGTATAGTATCCTACATGGTATCACATGTACATTATTGTGAGCTCACTGACTTTGTAATATAAAAATTATGAGAAGAGATGACTCCCCCTAAATACTGATGGAACTGAAAATTCAACCTATGGGTGAGCTTCCTAGTGAAAAACATTATACATAAATCCATGTTCATTAAAATGAATATTTTTGGATATGTGGATGAATTATATTTCATGATGAATTTCGATTGGCATATGTATTGCTACATATTAATGTGTGTGTGTGTGTGTGTGTGTGTGTGTGTGTATTCTCCAGATTTTCCAAAATATGAAATATATGTGTCTTATTATACACTCCATAAATTCATTCATGTTCCTGCATGTGTATTTATAAACAACATTTCACAAGATTATTCTCAGAAATACTAAACCAGCTGAAATACATATTGGTTTCCTAGTACTGAAAACTAACTTCATTGAATGGTGCTTACAAATCCTAATATTTCAACAGTAACTGACCCAGTTTAACATCAATGCAAGTAGATTCCTATGGGACATGATGTGTATTTTGAAGTTCATTTTTATTCAACACTGGTACATTACAATTTCTTCAGTTTTTGGACATCATAGGACATATATTTTCATCCACATGTTCACAAATTTATAGGCATTTGGTTCACATTCAATTACTTCTTACTTCAGAACACATGTATTCCTCCTTGTTTCTTTATTGGTCCTTTCACTAGACTTCTTTCTAAAAACATTTTTTCGATTCCATAATTATTTTTGAAGCAAAACTCACACACTCTTCATGATAAACCGTAACCCTAATATTACCATTAGATATATAACTGATTGGAATGAATGTGTATATATCAATATAAGATTTCCTATATATTTTCAGATGTAAATTCAATCCATTATATAAAGTTGGAACCAGTAATATACTTTATTCACAATATGGTCTATTCATGCATCATCTCTATAATCATCAACACAGGGTACACCTATTTGTAGCCCCAGTAATAATGTATAAGTTTTCAGAATATTGCTCCCTGTAATGGTGTAAGAAATACTCATGTCACCTTATCTACATATACATTTACCACAGAAGTACTCTGGACACAAAAGGCAAAGGTCACACTTATGATTATGCCAGAGCCTAAATGTAAAGTGAGCATGGATTACTAAAAACATCCATGTCCATGTTGCCTAATGCTCTCAAATGTCAATCCTATTGGTGACTACATATTTGTTTCTTCCTAAGATTATATATTCAACCTCACTCCTGTTGACAATATCCAATCCTATCACTCACCTTATACTTTGCCTGATTTCCTAAGGTCCCTATTGATATCTGCTTTCCTACATATTTTCCTCAGTTCATCATTGTGACTGTCCCTTCACATGTGCTGACATTTACATTCTCAAACCGAAACCCTATTGCAAAAGAACTTTTGGTCCAACTCCTAGACTCACTATTCTTCCTAAACATACTGAGTATCTTTCTAATCATACGGACTATCCCTTTTTGACTGGATGTTCTCTTCTACATTCAATCACCCGAGGTACACGGTCCTATGCCATTGTATATCGATTTATCTGAGACCTTGGTGGAGAACATAATTCAAGCTAAGTATACCAATCAAGGGTACAATGCATTTCTGGGCTTCAAATCTTTCCTAGGTCTCTGATCTCATGCATGTATTTCACGTCTATATTCTTATAAATATCACAGGTTCCCAATACCATTATTCATATAGCAGAATTATTCCTAACCCAAATCGAACACGCTATTAACCCTAACCATACACTGTTCCCTCAATCTCACTTTACAGAAGAGCAGGGACACAGTTGGTCTTTCAATACAGGAAGGTAGTGGATCCTCCACCAGCTGAGAACTTCAAAAGTCCATGCAGAAATAATCTTTTGAGAAGATGTAGGCAGCAATGAAGGACCTTAGAGAGCAAAAGTCATCTTCCATGGCAAACAACCCGGTCAGGACGAAAGGATGTATCTGAATTATCCTCTCCCCTCTTAATGTAGAGAAGATGGACAAAACAAGGCCTGTGTGGAGAGCTGTTCCCGGGTGCCTATGGTTGATATACCATTCTAAATTGTTAAAATGTCACAGAAGTAGGTGCAGCCTCCATCTCATCAGAATCTGGAAGCAACTGTTAGGACAAAGTGGTTGCCAATGTACTGACCTCATTCAGTTCCTGAGGGAAGTGACCTCACCTCACTTCCTTTGTTATGGAACTCTCTGAACTTAGGATCCAAAAAGCCAGGCACCCAGAGCCAGTCCCAGTCCAAGTCCCAGTGGTCAAACTTGTTTGGATTTACCAAGGACAGAGTCAGTCTTTCTTGGTACCTACTGATGTGAGGATGGCCAAATCCCAGGAAGGTCTGAAGAGGGGCCTTTCCTGAGAAATCAGGTAGTGGCTCACTGCTGGCTCCTTACAGCATCACAGAGTTGGCCATGGAGACTAGATCTGAGACAGGACAGCCCCTTATGGGGCAATATATTTTGGCTCACCAGTCAGAGGACACTCTGGATAGTCACAGACCTACTTGGGGGTCTGTGTGGTTGTGGGTGTGTGTGTGGGTCTGTGGTTTTGTCTCATGTTCTGAGAATAGGTAGGAAAGTTTGATTTTTTGGTTTGCTGTGAATTGTTTCTAGTAAGTCATTTCACAAGGCGAGTGCTTCAATGTCTGTGTATCCCACTGAGTCCGTGGTTGTAGACATTAGAAAAGAGAATGCATCGATTGATGTGTCCTGTCTAGTAGAAAGCTTCCCAACATTCAACCTGCCCAATTTATGAATGGTCTGCGGCTTGCCTTGTGGATGGGCAACACATACTACCATCCTAAGTTCTGGTATTCTTCCTGAAATCTAGCTAATCTCAAGAATAAGATCATGGTTTTGTGTCCAAGATATGTACCACCTCCAAACTCTGTGACATGGCCATGTACTGGATAGCTGAAGGGAATGGGAACATCTCAGAAAACTCAATTATCAGTGTGACCAGGAAAGTCTCAGTGGAGAAACCCTGCTTTGGGCCTTTTGTTTACCTATTCTTCTGTTGCCATGATGTCGCGACCCCTTACCCGCAAGGAAGACGCAACTCAGGAATCTTCTTTCAGCAGTTTATTCAGGCCCTTGATATTTCTTCTAATTCCTTGTCGGATGCCCCTCCCAGCCTTAATAAAGCATCCCAAGCCCCAATGCAAAGCTGCCACGTGGAACTTTCTCATAGGGTGCTGAAAAACCATGCAACAACTCTCCCAAACAAGGAGTTGTTTGTCACAGACCACAGTGGAGCCAGCACCATCCTGCAATGGCGACCATAATCTGCAGAAGCGGCTCACCACAGTTCCCCCCTTCTGTTTTCTGAAAACAATCCAGGCGAGAGTAGAGGTCCTATCCCACTATGCAGAAGTGGCTGCATAGTATGGCTCAGACCTAAGGAGGGCCCTTCCCCAGATCCGAAGCCATATCAGCAGACGCCTTTTTTCGTGGGGCGGGGCGTGGACATCAAACCCGCATGCAATAGGACATGCTCTCCTTGAGGTCCACTTCAAGGATCACTCAAGTGCAGTGCCTTGCCTCGCATCCTGTATAGTGATGAAGGTGGACGAAGGGGGACAGCTGAGGCTGAACTGTGGCTGTACACAACGACAAACGAGTTGACAACACCCTGAAAGAAAGGCATGGACTTTAAGGCGATAGAGAAGAATTAGTGTGGAAACCCACCTGCGTGCAATGGCACCAAGACCGGCAGAGTGCAAGGGCTTTCCAACACTAAGAGAATAACGAGGAAAGACTTGCCGATCCCAGTGCAATGTTATAATAACTTGGGGTGCAACGACCATGTCAAAGATTTACTGTTTAAGATGCGCAAGCCAGACTTGAGGTGAATTGCCATTTTCTAAAGCTGCAAGAGCTTGGATGATCATAGCCTTATCGTGAGCATTGCGGGCCTTGAGGCGACAGAGAAACCACAAACAGAGAAACATACCGAAGCAACACATTGCACCAAAAATGCCTACCCCCACCCACTCTTTAAAAAAGGAAAAAGCAGAAGATATCCAATCGGTGAATTGACCCAAAGTCACGGGATCAACACTGGTGTTATTCAAGACAGCTATCTGGGTTAGTTGAGACTGGATCATGTCTTCCGCTTCCATGGACCAATTTCTGGCCAAATATTCGCCAATGATGCGGGAAGCATTCCTGGAATCATTAAATCTGACAGAGGTTACGCATAAATGTGCACGTTGGTCAACACAACCCAAAAGCACCAAGTCAACCAATTCTTCTACCTGAGCTTGGAGTAAATCTATTCTTTGATTGGCAGCTAAAATCCCTGACAAAATATGTTGATTAATTGTATTTTGGGATTCAAGTATACTGGAAGTTTGTTGGACAACTTCATTAATGGTGGCAGCAGTTTGTACTTGATTGGCCATAGCCACTCCGGCTGTAACCGCTGCAGCAGCAGATACCGCCACGGCTGTCACTATGGCTGCTGTGATTCCAAAATCTCTGCGGACTCTAAGTAGCTCAACAATATGGAATTTATCAGGATCCGCAGTGACCGGGATTGGGACAAAAGTTGGAATTTTCATAACCACTGCTACAGTCCAGGAACCATTCCAACACTCAGATAAGATACAGGTAGTATGAGAACAATCCAGCATCCCCGAAGAGGTGGCCTTAGCCAAAAGGAATAAGAAGGGGGATTGGACACAGACCATTGCAGGAGGCAATGTGGCATTATACAACAGAGAGTCGACTGAAACAGATGTAAATCTATTACCTCGTTCACTTTCACTAACAGTACCAGAAACATTAGCCAGCCAACTTTTGGCTCCTACCAACTGAGCCAGTGCAGAAATATCGGCTGAAGCCCCCTTTTCATTGGAAATCTGCCATTGAAACCACGACCAACCTACTCCTGTAGAGGAGCTGGCACTATTGTTAAAGTTATAAACATACCTCTTAAGAGAGGGGGAAAGGGAGAAACCTTTAGCATCTTGATGCTTCTCCCAAGAATGATCCTGACAAGGCGTAAATGTTGGGGGGAAACCAAGATTAGGGGAACAGTAAGGAGAGGCCTTGAAATGAGTGGCATCATAAATACTACTAGAAGAAGGAGGCACTGGGATTAGTACCTCGGAGATAATAGCCAAGGTAGTTATGTTAAGAGCAGAGCTGCTGTTTGCTGGGGTCCCTGAGCCTGATTGCTTCCCCGAAACTACCTTGCTCAATACAGCACTGATAATGCTCCCTGAGACCTGATTGGACCGCAATGGGTCCTCCCAGTTAGTCAAATTTTTGGTCTTAAGGCTAATGCAATTAGCGTTTCTAAGGCTGAAACAAAAAACTCCTGTGAGATTAACTTGAGATTGATTAAAAATGCTCTCCATGTCCCCTCTAGGAGAGGCACAGGGAGCAGACATCTCACATGAGGTAGAAAAAAGAGTGGGGAGGACACTAGAATTACCATGAACCGGCATCGGCATTGGCCATGCCCGTGCCACTGCCCACCACCGAATTGGTGTCGCCTGTGCCATCGGCACCAGCACCAGAGCCAGAGCACTTAGCAGAATGAAGATCCTCATCACAGGATGGTTGTGGTATCTCTTGTTGCTGGTCAGTTGATGTTGAGACTCTTCTTGTCAAGCGTTCAGGGACCCACAACGGTTCCGTACGATCCTGGGGAAAAACACATACAGATCCTCGTGCCCATGTCAGCACGGGGTCAGGGCCGTTCCATTGGCCCGTAAGAACATCCCTCCACTTAACATAGCCAATCACAGAGGGCTGAGGGGACACATGTCTATCGGCCGCAGAGCGACCATAAATATCCATATTCAAAAAATTAATGGTAAAGAGAGCTAAGGACAGGCGTTCTTTAGGAGTGTGTTCAGCTCCTATTCCCCCCTTTTGTTTTTGTAAAGTTTCCTTTAAGGTGTGATGAGCACGCTCAACAATGCCTTGTCCTTGAGGATTGTAAGGCAAACCATGAGTAAGTTGCACTCCCATAGTAGAACAAAAACTATAAAATGTCTGCCAGTATAAGCAGGTCCATTATCAGTCTTAAGGGATGCAGCTGCACCCCATGCTGCCCATGCCTCTAAACAGTGAGTAATGACATTACGTGCCTTTTCTCCGGATAAAGCAGAAGCATGGATAATTCCAGAGCACGTATCAACGGAAACATGCACATACTTAAGGTTACCAAAGTCAGGTATATGTGTCACATCCATTTGCCAAACAACCAATGGCTTCAATCCCCGTGGGTTTACTCCATAATTAGGGGAATGAAGAAATGTGACACAATGGGGACATTGCAATACTATCTGCCAAGCATCCGCTCTTGAAATGAAAAAACGCCTGCGCAGCGTTAATGCATTAACATGGAAGTTTTGGTGAAACAACTTAGCCCCCTCTAAGGAGGAAGCCAAGCATATCAATTGACCTCTAGTGGCTAAGTCCGCACAGGCATTACGCTGGGATAATGGACCAGGAAGAGGGGTGTGAGCCCGGATGTGCATTGGATAAAAAGAAGCAGTGCGGTTAGAGATAAGCTGTTGAAGCTGAGTAAAGTAAGCAGACACATTGTGGGCATCACTAATAGCTCCCACGGCCTCCAGGACTTTTAGTGCTTGTACCACATAGCTGGAGTCCGAAGTAAGATTAAAAGGAAAAGAACACTGTTTAAAAACTTCAATAACAATTTGTAGTTCTACCCATTGTGGATTTCCAGGAGCAAATTGATGCTGGATAGGGGGAGAGTCATTAATTACATAGGCTCCCATTCCAGACTTGGAACCATCAGTAAAAATGTTAACAGCTCCCGGAAATGGACTGGATGAAGTTACCTTAGGGAAAATGATGGGATGTTCTTTAACAAAATGGAGTAATGGATGAGAAGGGTAGTGATAATCAATACCCCCTTGAAACGAGCAACACAGAATAGCCCAGTTTGCTAGAGTAGCACATAAAACATTAAGTTGAGCTTTAGTGTAGGGTATGATAAGAGAAGAAGATGATTGGCCGAAAAATTGAATGCTTTGTTGAATCCCTTTAAGTGCCAACGCTGCAACAGCATCAGGATAATATTCTAAGGATTTTCCTGGGGATATATGTGGGTGGATCCATAGTAAGGGCCCATCTTGCCACAGTACTCCAGTAGGCTGCCGCATAGTGGCAAGCACACATAACTGGAAAGGTTTATCACTCTGGAGCCTGCATAGAGTGGCATGCTATAAAGCTTGTTCTACTTTTATAAAAGACGCTCTAGCCTCTGTAGTGAGGCTACGAGGGGAAGCAAGATCTGGATCACCCTTAAGAGTAGCATACAAAGGCTGGAGCACAATATTAGGAATATGTAAATATCCTCTTATCCAATTAATATCTCCCAGCAATTTTTGAAAATCATTTAGGGTTTGGAGATCTTGAGTCCTGAGGTAATTTTTTGCGGTTTTAATTTGTCATACCCAATTGTCGCTCCCAAATACCTGATAGAATCCCCCGTTTGAACCTTTTCAGGTGCGATGTGCAGTCCATGTTGAGCCAACAGCATCACGAGTTCTTTATAAGCCTCATTAACTGTCTGTTCTAATTTTGCGGCAAATAACACATCATCCATATAATGAAAGATCTTGGTGGAGGAATACTTATGTCTGAGAGGTGTGAGTGCCTTCCCCACATTCATCTGGCACATCGTGGGACTATTAGCCATCCCCTGCGGCAACACCACCCACTCAAACCTTTGATCTGGTTCTTCGTGATTACACGAGGGAAGGGTGAAAGCAAAACGTTGTGAATCTTTAGGAGGCAAAGGAATGGAAAAGAAACAGTCTTTAATGTCAATAACAATTATATGCCAGCCTTGAGGAACAGAGGAGAGCAGAGGCAGCCCTCTTTGAATGGGCCCCATAAGTTGCATCTGAGCATTAACTGCTCGTAGATCATGCAGTAGGCGCCACTTCCCTGATTTTTTCTTAATGACAAATATGGGATTATTCCATGGAGAATTAGAAGGTTGGATGTGACCCAAATCAAGTTGTTCTTTGACTAGATCATGGGCTGCTGCCAGTTTAGCCGAGGGAAGAGGCCACTGAGGCACCCAAACAGGCTCCTCGGTGAGCCATGTTATGGGTATTGGAGCCCCAGTGGCCCCTAGGAAAAACCCAGAGCAAACCTGTTAAGCTTTTGATGACCTTGCACAGGATGCTTATGCCCCTGTAGGTGCCTTCCTAGTCCTAGACCTGGCCTATACCCCATATTTTGCATGATATGTTGAGACACTGGGGAATAGTCATTACTAAGAGTGAACCCCATGTCTTTCATCAGATCATGGCCCCATAAAGAAATAAGTAAATCAAGAACATAAGGCTGAAAGGTACCATCGTGTCCTTCCGAGTCCTTCCAAGATAGATGTCTACAGCTGATTTGAGGGGCTTGGGCATATCCAAGTCCTCTTAGTGATTGATCAGAAGCCTGCACTGGCCATCCCCTAGACCAGTCCTTAAGGGCTATGATAGTACGATCTGCTCCTGTGTCCAGCAATCCCACAAAAGATTTACCTTCTATGCTTAATTCCAAGGTGCGGCGACTGCTCATATCCAGTGACAAATAGGCACAATTTCCTCCGGTGGTACCAATCTCATTTCCCGTCCGTGACCTTGAGTCAGCAGGGAAGTGATTATGCAAACTAGGCAAAATTAGCAATTGAGCAATCCGATCCCCTGGGGAGATAGACACAATGCCCCTTGGAGCTTCCACGATAACCTTTACTGCCCCTACAGTATCAGGGTTTATAACTCCGGGGAAAACATGAAGACCTTGTAGGATAGAGGATGCACGTCCAATTAGCAAACCTATAGTGCCAGGTGGTAAAGGCCCTTTGAACTCAGTTTCCACCAATTGGACTCCCATCATAGGTGTTAATACAAGTCTGGAGGTGGAACAGAGGTACAATCCCCCGGCACCTGTAGTGGCTCTCTGCATCTCATGGGATGGCGCAGAGAAGGCCATGTCTCGGGTTCGGGTGTGACATTCTCCATTGCCCCATATATTTGTGGGCCCTGGGGTCGGGGGCCCCTTCGGCCGTTTTTTGGCCCAGCTGAAATAGGCTGTCCATGGATGTCCCTCACTGATCTACACTCTTTTGCCCAATGCTTCCCCTTTTTGCATTTTGGATACAGCCCCGGTTGACGAGGGCCATTAGAAGGGCCACCGCGAGGAGGTCCAGTAAAATTGTCTTTTTTGCGACAGTCACGTTTGAAATGGCCGAACTGACCACAATGGAAGCATGTTCCAGCACCAGGACGCCCCCTTTTGCAATCCAAAGGACAGCAGCTGCAAGACCTGCATTAGTTAAAGGTCCTCCAAGCTCTCTACACACTTTTATCCAAGCTTCTATGCCCTTGTTTTTATAAGGAGCGATTGCTGCTTTACACTCCTTGGTGCATTGCTCAAAGACCAATTGCTTGATAAGGGGCATGGCTCTATCAGGGTCCCCAAAAATCTTTCCAGGGGCATCCACCATCCTTGCTACAAAATCTGAAAAGGGTTCTGTAGGGCCCTGCAGAATCTTAGTCAAGTTACCAGACACCTCTCCTCTATTTGGAAGTGACTTCCATGCCCGAATGCAAATGTTGTTAATTTGATCATATGCCTCAGGAGGGAATCCTGTATGTTGATTAGCAAATCTGCCTTGTCCCAAAAGCATATCCTTTTCCCAATGGGGGTGTCCCGCCGCATGGTTTTGGGCGGCCTGCTCTACCGCGCCCTCTAGCACAAAGGCTCTCCAGTCTAAATATTTACCTAGAGAGACACAAGCCCGAACAAGGCTAGCCAATCAGAGGGAGTCATACAGTATCTAGACAGACTCTCCACCTGAGTTAGTGTGAAGGCGGCATCCACCCCATAAGTGCGCACAAACTCCGCCAGGGTCTTCACAATTTTGAAATCTAAGGGCTCATGGAATCTTCCCCTATTGTCATCCTGGAAAACTGGATAAGCAAGACCCATCTCAGCGTTAACAGCCCTCCATGTTTGGGCATGGAAAGCTCTCCTCGAAACACCCCCACCGTACGGCGGCGGATCCGGAGGATCATTTTCCTTGAGCTCCTGTTTATTTTTGTTCCCTTCTCCTATAGTTAGACTCCCTAGTTGACGAGATAGTCTCCCGAGCTCTTCCTCCTCATCCTCCTCCTCCTCTGACCCACTTTTGCATGGGAGTGTGCGCAGCGTACTGAGATCTGGATACAATCATTTCCTCCCCTGTTTCTCGCTCTGCACACTCCCATCCTCCTGAAATACCTCACTTCGTGCTGGAGACAATCGCCTCCTCCCCTGTGTCTCGCTCCGCACACTCCCATCCTCCTGAATTACCTCACTTCGTGCCGTCTCTGATCTTTCCTCATGTAATTGCTCTAAAACTTCCTGTCCTTTAGTAAGTGCTTCCTGACATCTGCCATCTGCGAGGCAACTACGGATCATCTTCCAAAGGGGTATCACCCCACCCTCTAATATGCCCTGCTCAGAAACAAAGTCAAGATCTGTGCCTAATTTATCCCAGCTAGGTATAGTAAGGCTGCCCGAAAACGCAAACCATGGTGCAGCAATATCTGTCTTCTGTAAAAATCTCTGTAAAGTACTACGTTTCACTTCTAGGCCCTTGGAACGTAACAGGCCATCTAGGGCCAGGAGAAGCGGACTTGAAGATGCGGCACCCATGACACAACAAAAGACGCAAAAAAAACAAAAGTGAAAGTAAAAGCGAAAGTACACAGTGCAGCTGCAATAAAATGTACCGCTCTCTCTGGCTTTACAGAGGAGCTACCCCGCTTTGATCGCGGGTCCCGCTTACCTGGGACTAACCCCTGCTTTGATCGCGGGTCCCACTTACCTGGGACTAACTGGTGCACCAACCCTGACTACTGAAAGTTCTGGTTCCCAGGTCTCGGCACCACTTGTCGCGACCCCTTGCCCGCAAGGAAGACGCAACTCAGGAATCTTCTTTCAGCAGTTTATTCAGGCCCTTGATATTTCTTCTAATTCCTTGTCGGATGCCCCTCCCAGCCTTAATAAAGCATCCCAAGCCCCAATGCGAAGCTTCCACGTGGAACTTTCTCATAGGGTGCTGAAAAACCATGCACCAACTCTCCCAAACAAGGAGTCGTTTGTCACAGACCACAGTGGAGCCAGCGCCATCCTGCAACGGTGACCAAAATCTGCAGAAGCGGCTCACCACACCGTGAATGTCAGGAAGGTCTTCTCCTCAGGCCACCACTTTGTAAAGCCTGAAGAAAACAGTTTTCAAGTGGAAATGAATAGGCATCACCTGTGCCTCTTTGCTTAATTGCTTTGGAAAGAGATGTGTCTTAATCAGCCTCTTGCCCCTGTGTGAGGCTGTGGCTTAGATTCTCATCACCTGATGAATCTATAGAAAAATCCCATGTGTGCATCCAAAACCAAAAGAGCCAAAAGAGCAGTCATTGTGGATGAAGTCTCTCTCCTACCTCTGTATGGTTCCTGACCTTCATCATTGAGATTATGGATGCTTTGGGACAAAGGTGTTCTTCAAAGCCCTGCAGAGGCTAGCCCATAGGTGCTTTGGTTTTCTCAATACTCCAATTAACATAAAGAATCTTTACCCCAGAGTCAGTAGGCTTCAAAATGGAGAATCAGAGCAGTATTAACGGCAGGCCTCATTGATCACTCCTGGTTCACAGGAAGGGTGCCCTGGCCACACTGACTTCAGGAAAACGGGGGCAAGGGAGCTTATTTTGGACACTGTCTTTGGCTCCACCCCTCATGGAAACCTACAGCCAGAAGGTATGATTAGTGTCTATATGGAAGAAGATGAGGGCCATGTGGGAGTGTTTTGGTTTTAATTGTGGTCCTTTGTGTGGCCGTTGGAAGAGATGACTGGGTCCACCTGTGCTTGAACACTGGTGTGATTCCTTTTAGAGACTGAGTTGTGGAACTTAACTCAAAGAAGTATTGCCATGAATTGTGTTGGGATTTTAGGAGGGCACACATGAGAGTCGCCCTTGGAAACTGAGATCTAAGCCCTGGGTGGCTTTGCACACAGCAATGGGAATCTCAGGAAGGATATCTCATGGTTTTATTGTGAAAGACTTGGCAGCCATAGTTGCAAGTCAAAACACACATGGAGTTCATATTGTAGACCTCAATGGGCCTGGCTTCATGTGACCTTTTGGCCTGTCTTTGGAAAACCTTGCCTGTTAGAGTACTCCAGAGCTTTCATTGCAATGAGCTTCCTCTCCATTTAATGGTTCCTGAATGAATTGAAACCCAGAGTGCCTCCAACTTCATCCTTGAAAAATAGCTAGATGAGTACCATGAAATTTTTGAAATTCCCATAAACAGGTGGCACTGGAGAACCTTTGGATGTCCTATTGATGATCATGAGTGTACCAGACAGTGCCTGATTGACTGGTTTTTATGAAAATGGTGTAGAACAGAGATGCCAGTAATTTGGAGCCTGCTGAGTAGTGGGCCTAGAGCAGTGGTGTGCAGGTGTGTGTTAAAACAGCTTTGGTGGGATCATGTGGATCGGGAATTGGCTTCCAAATGGTTTGTGACTGACATGGTACAGCCCCCAGACCCTTGTATGTAAAGGCATCTTGTTATATCTAGAGGTTTCAGGGCAATGCTCAGAATCAGATTCCTATGGTCAAGAGGGCAAGCTATGTGGAATAGAAGCCTGGTTGTTGCATTCTCCTCCAGACCCTTACGCACCACACGTGACAGAACTCTCTCCAGCACTGTGACCCAGTTGAACTCCTTGTATTTCATGAAGCATATACTAAACTCCCAGTGCAGCTGCAAGAAACACCACA